>NW_011338489.1:467136-486143 GCF_000735185.1 Notothenia coriiceps
GGGGGGGGGGGGTACGATAATCCAGTAATCCAGGTTTAGATCCAAGTGTGTTATAGTCCAGTGTGAAAGACTTAAAAGTTTCCTCAGAGAGCAGAAGTAGGTGACTGTCAAGCCTTTTAGTTTGTCTTTAACTGAGGGAGGAGTGTGTGTGTGTGTCCCTCCCGCTCTGTTCTGTTCTGTTCTGTCTGTCGGCTCCAGGGAGGTGTGTGTTGGTTTGTGTGTGTGTGTGTGTGTTTTTTGAGTGTGTACCCTGCTCATTTCCTGCCTGGATGTGCTTCTGGGCTCCAGGCGGGCAGGCTGCTCAGGAACACATGGCCAGCCACTGTTCTGCCAGGGGTTCCGCATTCCCAACACCCACCCGCGCGCACATACACACACCCACTACTATCCCCCCTATCAGGTCCCTCTGTGACCCTTTCCAAAGACCCTGACACCCCCTGTGTACTGCAACACACAGGCACACGCATAAACACCCTCCAGTGATTTGCAGGGTACCAGCCTTCCCCCACTCTCTGTTATCAACTGACCCACACTGGAATGAACACACACACACACGGTCAGTGCCAGTTGCCCTGAGGTTATTGCTACTTGGCTAATTATTCTTTCTGCTACAGTTGGTGCTTTGTGTTGTTGATACGCTTATCTACCTGTTCCTCCAGCCTGTAAAGGCCCGTCAGCCGTCACTTTAAGAAATAGCATCCAACTGAAAAGTGTATTTACTTATGTTTACTTTCAGCTTTGCCCACTTAGCTAATTTTATCAGAAGTGAGCAACATTCAGAGAGGAGCTGTGGACACTAACTATAGGAAGTACCCTTGATTTGTTATATTGCTTTTAATTCAGTGATACAGTAGACCTTAAGTATTTCATCATGTATGCCATACTTTTCTACCTTTTCAGTTGTAAGATATTGTTTTTGTCATATGTGAAGGCTTAAAATGTTCAGGTTTTAAAAGGTCGGCCAAAATAAAAGAGATGAAGATGTCACCTAAAGATTTTAGAAATAGCTATTTTAACTATTTTATCACATCTTTATAGACCAGATGATCAAATTGATAAACGCCTATTATAGCGACAGACTTAAACTTTAATTTAATCTGTGAAATCTTAGGCAGGCTATATTCCTGATCTTTTATGACCCAAAACACATTCTCCTTCCTGGTTCATTTACTTAGTAATGTAGAAGTTGGCAATGATTATTACAAAAAACACCCATTAATGCAACAGCTGTGCAAAAGAGAAATGCTTTGATATATAAATGATGCTTAAGTGATCTATTATGCTCTAACACCTCAGATTCCTAAATACTTTGAGATGCTTAAGATGCTTCCTTTTCAAAAAAATACTATGGGCAGCAGGAAAACCTAATATGAATGCATGCAGGAGGCACGGTCCAGCCAGAATTCTCAATGATCAATAGCCTTTAGTAGATGTTGCTCTCAGTCAGGAGGTCATATGTTTCTGATTTAGAAAATGACCCAACACAAAGGTCCCTTGTCCCCCTCCGTACTGATTCTGGCATGTGTTCAGTCCAACAACAACAACGAAGGAAAGGTAAACATGGAGCTGAGTGGCAACCTCGAGCAATCTCTGTCACATCATTCTCCATTACAATCAATTCCATTGTTTAGACAGGTGCACCATCGTTGTTTAAGCTATTTATGGCTTTTTTTGGCATTCTGACAGGTCTGAGGAGAAAAAACAGATATTTGCTATGAAATGGGTCCCCTAAACGTATGCAACACATTACAACCTTTTCCCATTTCTTTTTTTAACTTTTCTACCCATAATCGACAAGGTATTAAAAACACATTTTAGCATAATGCATCCCCATCCAATAAACGACGTCATTCCAAATGGTATGAACACTCTTGTCACCATGACGTTACAATGTAATAGAAAGTAATATGGCATGTTTCTGTGCCTGGGCAAGAACTAGTAACCTAAATATTTGTGGGTATTGGATTGTTGTTCGGACACATTTAATGACATGATCTTGACCTCTAGAAAAAGACATACAGTAAGGATATGAAAAAGATATGCTGTGGATGAATCAATAATGAAAGTAATTGTTAGTTGCAGCCCTAAAACTATCTCACACATCATCCCTTGTGAACCTTAAACTGTAATCCTTTTTGAACACCAGAAGAAGAACATGATATCAAGTGTTAACAAGTATGATTTATATGTGCTGCTGGGCCGATTTAGTTGTCTTTGACAAAGCAAAGCATCGTTTTTTCCCTTTTTCCAATCTTTATGCTAGGCTAAATTAACGACTTGCTGGATCGAGCTTCATTTTAAACAACATTGATAGTCTCTGAATATGATATGATAACTTCAAGAAACTTAAAAAATGTAGGATTTTAAGCAGGAGTGTTGTGTTGGGATGTGTTAAGACTGTATTTGTTGAAATGTATGAATTCATTTCATAATAATACAAAGATTCTGTTTTATTTCACATACAAAGTCTGAGTATTCAATACTTTACATAGCAAATATGAGACAAAGTCATATATTTACCCGATTAGTTTGTCTTTTGAGCTATAGTAACACATTTGCCCTATTTTGAGTCAAAGAAAAACTCACTGGAGGAGGTGAGACATCATGTCAGACTAAAACTATGTTCAGTGTAGCTCAACGAGGCACTAAGTTCCACAAGCGTGATGTACAAGTGTGAGTGTGTGTTTTTGCGTCCACACAACATTCCCTTAATTGTCAGTGAAACCTGTCTTTTCATGCCTTCCTTACAGCTCCGTGAAATGCTGTCTCCATTTGCATGTTACAGATGAACACACTTCATTTTACAGATGACAAGAACGGGAAGCTTCACGTGCAATGTCAGGCGAATCCCATCACCTCTCACTAAATATCACACCTCCTTTTCTCAACCCAGCAGGATGTTAGTCCCTCATTTTTCTCTGTGTGTTTGAGTGTGTCCGTGTAATGCTGCGTTCACACCGGACGCGATGCGAATATAAGTGTTACTTACCAACACCTCGCCAGGTACATGTGCTCCTTGACGAACACTGATCCGGTTAGCAGGATGTACCAACAGGTAGCGATGCTGTCAGGGCTGGAACAGAGAGAACATGCAGGTGTGAAACACAGCACTCTGGGCCTCATTATACCTCACAATATCATGTGTTAGAGAGTGAAGCTTATGTGAACTTTAAATTTTCCCATTTTCCTACTTATGTTCCATAACATAAATCCGAATGAATCAACGTGTTGTGACTTTTTTCCCTCTTTAACTTTTTTGCTTGTAATTCATTTGTTGTATTCGACTGTGTCTGGGCTCTTTTAAGTGGCAATTTTAGATTTGACAACCTTCCCTGCTTTTACTTCAAACAAAACTTAGTTAAAATATATTGTTTATTTTTTTATTTAATTATTTATTGTACAGGCTACAGATACAAAACATGGACATTACAATAACAAAAAGAGACATTCCTATCTCGGATATATTGTTTATTTCTATATCTAAATTTGAAAGGCCAAAGGTGCATTTAGTGCTGCATGGATGGTCCCATTTCCTTAATCTTTTCTCAATTTTAATGTGTTAATTTGCTTAAAACATGGTGAAAACAACACGGTAAAAGGATGTGTTGTATTTTATTGCCCAGAGCTTTAACTCCTATCTTCACTGGAGGGGAGGATTCAAATGTTCGAGTTGGGAACTCATTTTCCAAATATTCAAACATCACATGAATGATGCACAGTTTACCTGGCCTGCAAATGTAATGAAAGTGAAACCTATTGCATGAATACTGCCTGTTATTCGGACCTGTTTCAAAATGTTATGGGTGATTCCTTGGCCCATGCTTGAACCTTCACCCACATTTAATACAAAAATCAGATGGATAGACAAACCAAGCCACAAAGATTGTTTCTTAGGCGGAACAAATACATGTCAGCCATGTATTTCTGATGCGCTTGCTCTCAAAAAAGAGCTTATGCAGGTTTGTGTGGAAAGACTTGAAGTTTCCTAAAGATAAAACTTTCAGTCACGTGAGATTTCAACATGTATAGCTTTTATGACTTGGTTAAGCTAAAGACAAATATACACCTAGGGCTATTCTATTTATCGTCATACATTCATGGCTGAATTGGGGAAAAAACTGCAGTTTTATAACAGCCAAGATGTATGTGTGACCTGTCTGAGTAATATATATGTAGGGAGAACTGAAGCTAGAGAACTCCAAAAGAAAATATAAAGTGCACAACCGAGCTTTGAATCCCTAGTGATGCATTTCGTATTAGCATACATTTATTCTGAGCATGCCAAGCTGCACAGAGCCATGATATAATGTGCCATCACTGTAACGGTACGTCCAGACAGCAGCTTTGAAAAAATCTTGAAAATCTTGGAGCTGGGCGTGTCTGAGAGCTTGGGGATCTTTCGCGAGCAACGCGACCAACAACCAATCACATGAATCTCCCGCCCCCGGCATACAAAGCAAAAAACCCTGGGGATTTTATGCGAGCAATATATACCGTATATATATATATATATATATAAACTCCCCAAACAGGCGAAAACCTACCAGTTTCATCCGCTGTCTCTGCCACCTCCCTCCATGCCTGGTTCCTCCGGTTTGTATCCCGGTAAATAGTTCTGGTCGTAAAGAACCGGGTGATTTGCTACCGTAATTTCTCGTTTGGAATATGAGGAAATGAACTGCGGTCTGGCTCTCCCAGCTTGCACAAGGTTTGATTGGCTACTATGGCTAGCGCTTGTACTGTCAGATTTGCATAAACGGGATTTGATTGGCTGACGCTTCCAGGTCAGCTTCAAAAGTTGAACATTGCTCAACTTTTGAATCCTGAAAATCCTGTAAATCCTGTAAATCTTCGCTTCGCTTCCCCACAATACAGTTCGGCGAAAAGCGAGGCAAAGTGACGTCACTGCCATTCAAAGTCAATGGGCAGAGAAGCGTTGGAAGATTTTTTTTAAAGCTGCTGTGTGGACGTACCGTAACTGGGGGAGAATCCATTAAAGATAGGCAGTCACGCTATATGGAATGAATAAACAAAGCTGAAAGAGTTGAGTAATCTGTGTCTGTCATTCACAGCAGCTGCAACATGGAACTCTTATCTGAAAGTAAACAAATCCAGAACATGGGCTTTGTTACGGCCTATGCTATTTCATGTTAGCATTTTATCTATAAACACCGAATGCCAAACTAATTCACTTCTTAATAGGCTGCATGCTCTAGTCAGCCGCAAGCCTAGACGCAATCATACATGAAGAAGTCAGAGGAGAACGCACGGTAGGGCTGCACGATATTGGAAAAAACTGACATTGCGATTTTATTTCCCCCAGCGATATATATTGCGATATGAAAACATACAGGAGAAGATTGAATTGAAGAAAAGACTGCTTTTTTAACTTTAATGCAATACAATTGGTATTTTTTTAACTATATTTAACCGGATGAAGGATTTTAGTCACGGGCGTCTGGATCTTAAGTTATCAGAGCAACAAGCTGAGCTAGCTCGGTTAGCGATGCCGAACTGCCCTGGAGAAACACATGAAACTACTTTATTCAGTGTTTTTACCTTTAATCACTGGGTCCGTTTGCTTTGGAGATTTGATTGTGATTAGGCGCGTTCACACCAAGTACATTTCCCACAAAGGTTCCTGAGAACTACGATTTAGTTGCGTTCACACCAAAAAGTCCCAGGAACTAAATTAGTTCTAGAGAACCTTTTTTACCCCCTTTTCAGTCCCTGCTAGAGAGCAGGGACTTTCGTGGGAGAAAAAGGTTCTTGTGTCTGATTGGCTGGGCGGAATGCAAACCACGCCCCGTCAAACTCCCAAAAAGTTTTGTGAAGCCGCCATTTTATTATCCTCGCATTGCATTATTAGCATTAGCATAAACTTTTTGGGAGTTTGACGGGGCGTGGTTTGCATTCCGCCCAGCCAATNTATTGGAAAAAAACTGACATTGCATTTCCCCCCCCTGCGATATGAAACATACAGGAATTGAAGAAAATGTTTCGTTTTCTTTCTTGAACTTTAATGCTATACAATTGGTATTTTTCTTACATAATTACCGGATGAGAGGATTTTAGTCACGGACGTCTGGATCTTAAGGCCCCGGCCCACGAGGACGGAAAACGGTCGTTTGCGTTACTGTTTAGGTGTCATATAGACCGTTCGGCCAACCGAGGACGACCGCATATGACAGTAAACAACTGCGGAAACGATCACGGGTCCCAAGGGTGGATAGAACCGGCATTATGCAACGCCTCTGGGGATCCAATGGCTCCGTGTGTCGCCTATATGATTCTTTTCTGTAATGATGAAGAAATAGCCCCGCCTTCTCCCCACCTCTGCGTTTTCCACCCCCGTGTCAAAGTAAACTGCACACTGAAATTCAGATTATTTTCTTTTCTCTGATATGGACATAAACGCAAGTGGAAGTCTAATCTGCAGGACGGAGACACGCATCTCTGCTCACCGCAGCTCCTTCTCCGCTGTGATGCAGCGCGTGAACGGAGCAAAACACCACACTCAAGTCAGATCATCACCCTTCAGCTATTTTTAATTACCTCTCAAACTACCTAAACTAGTTATACATATTTTTATTTTTTACTGTCGGGTCACTCATTACTGGATCAGCTGCTGCTTGAGACTGACGATGTCCGAAGAGAGGGAGGAAAAAGAGAGGCTCCATGTATTATATTATTATATTATATATTGTCGTTATTCATTTGTGTTAAAGCTCAATAAATAACAAAGAAGACCTTAGACCGGCACTTTTATAATTTTGTCCGGAAGATTTAAACTTTAATACACGTTGACTGGCGAAAAACTCTGCCCGGTTCCCTCGGCCCCCACCGCGGAGAATAAACAGAAGGGCAACCATGACAACCATGCTTCTTCGCTGCTTTTGTGGAGGAAAAGTTACAGCGCCACGTACAGGCTCCTGCATAGATGTACTGTGCAGCTTCTCCAGCGGTTGGAGCTAAACGGAGCTGTCTCGTGTGGACAGACACTATCCGGTGAACATTGCGTGTGGACGGAAGCTTTTTTGCGATTGCGTTTGCGTTAATCCTATGCGTTTAGCCGTATGCGTCCTCGTGTGGCCGGGGCCTAAGTTATCAGAGCAACAAGCTGAGCTAGCTCGGTTAGCAGCACCGAACTGCCCTGGAGAAACACATGAAACTACTTTATTCAGTGTTTTTACCTTTAATCACTGGGTCCGTTTGCTTCTGAGATTTGATTGTGATTGGTGGTTTGCTGTCACTCACTCAAGTACCCCTGACAAGTTTTCCTTTTGTAGCAAGCAGCAAAAATAATTGTAACATGACGTGTTTGAGTTAATTTGCCAACTTAATATCGCAAGCCCTAAAAAAATATATCGCGATTATCGTCACGACACGATATATCGTGCAGCCCTAATTGGTTGCATCTTCAAACTCACAAAGTTTTTTATTTTATTTTTATTTTGGAGACACAGCCTTTTTCTCTGGAGTTTACAGCAGTTTTAAAAATGTATCTGGCTTCTTTCTGCTCACATAAACAACAAACAAAAATAAACTAAGCATATTTGTGACACATATCCAAAACAAATTATAATCATAATAGCCAGATTATTAAAAGTAATCATCAGAACCTTACTGCCTTAATTATCCCAGGAGTAAATTGGGTTTGGGCTCCATTTTAGAATGTTAAAAACAAAAGATCAATTCTAAAACGAATATGACTTTGACCGCTGTTTGATTTTGGCCATATTAGACATATCTGTAATGCCTCATCTGGTGATGAGTTAATGGATGCTTCTCCTGAGGGTGTGATGACCTAATCTCAGACCGGGCCATCAGGAGCTTCCAGAGAGGACAGGAGGTCAGGAGGTCAGGAAGTCACTGAGGAGGATCACTCTGCTGCCCTGTCTGCACAGAGGGAGGATGGGGGGGGGCATTAAGACAACAATGCATGGTCCAGGACTAGAAGAAGCTGATGACATGATGGACATGGCTTTGATAGTTGCAAAAAAACTATGCATGTGTTCATATTATCACACATGAATCCTATTTAAGAATGAGAAGTGTTGAGTTATTGAGGTGCAAAATATTTGGCTAATCTTCAAGTGCCAATAACATCATCTAAACTGAAGCTGTATGCACAGCAAGATTGTGTTTTGAAACGTTATAACAGTTATGGTTTGTCATGTGGTTTGGGAATAGTGTCACCACTGCAGAATATGCTGATTGACACAACAACATTAAAATATAGGGATTTCTTTCCCCAGTGTATGCCACCAAAAAGCAGACCACACCTACTACACAGTCAGTTCAAGTCGAAGCAGTGCATGTATGCATTGAGGGCACAAAGAAAGGGATGGAGTGAGAGTGAGAGAGGGAGATTGGCATGGGCGGTGGAGTGATCACATTACCATCCTCTCTCTGGGAGACCACCGATTGAAACGACAGGGCTGAGATCCCCTGCTCGGACATCTTGCTATCTGTCTGTCTGGCTCTATCGATGACCTGCTTTACAGCGATCAATATGTGGGACAGCTGCTACATGGACGTTGTGTGTAGAAGCATTGTAGTGGCAGAAAAAACCTTGTGTGTTTTTAAGGGTCATGCAGTAAAATAATCAATACATTCACTGTATGAGGTGTTACTGTTAAGATAAGTTAAAGATGATTATGTTTATTTTTCAGGTTTCATATTTGTATTTTGTGGCTCTACTGCGACATGTTTACTCGCTTTTATGTTCTGGAAAGGTTTTTATTTTTCTCATACTGCCTGAGCTGCAGCACCTCTTTTCACCCTCTGTCTGAAACCAGAGCCTAGTCTGCTCTGATGATGACGACAGGGGGGTTGGGGGGGGTGGGTGAAAAACTCCCTCTGGAGGGAACTTTAGGATTTTAGCCTTTGCAGACCATTTACATGCACACAACACTTCCTAACACACTACAGGAAAGTAGGGCTGCTCGATTATGGCAAAAATCATAATCTTGATTATTTGGGTCAATAATTGATCTCCCGATTATTAAAAACGATTATTAATTTACTTTGAAAACATCCATTTATTGAAAAAAAAATTAAACAGTATGTTTTTAACAGTTGACTACCCTGACCTTTAAGTATACTTCAACTGAAAAACCAAAAAAAAAAAGAAATAATAGTTTTATTTCGATTATGTTGTTTTCATAATCGTTGCAAGCCAAAATCGTAATTGCGATTACAATACGATTAATTGAGCAGCCCTACAGGAAAGGTAAAGCGAAACAACATAACTTGGCCCATTTAAGACTTTTTTTAGCCTCTCTGATGTTAGGATTTTTTGTTTTCATTTTTGGGTTTTTGGGACTCTTTGGGGGAAATTGTGATGAATGTGATCCCTACTCACTGACAACCTAAAACATGAATGAACTTATAATGACATTTAAGCTCAAAGCTCGTACAGAAGCATCGGATCGTCCTTCCACAAGAAGCTAAGAATATGGAAATGATTTCTGTTTGATCATCCCGAACATTTTAAGTTGAGATAAATGGAAGGCTACACATTGTGTAACTGGTGAAATAATGTTATGTCTTCTCCAGTCAGCTTTTAATGTAACCCAGGAACACGCTAACAACCCTGCTGAGCTTGGTATTGGGCTGTCTCATCTACTCTGAGCCCCCATGCTAGCTAGCCGCAGGCCTTTATGTCCTGACACACACACACACACACGTACTGTACATGCACATACATACACACATGCACACTCAGCAACATGGCAGGAACGCTTACTGCAGCAGTTTGTTGTGCTCACTAACCCAGTTAACTGTGAGTTGAAGTCAATACAGTTCCACTCACCCTGGTGAACCAATATGTTCCACGCTCTCTGCGCACTGTTTACGCCTGAGGATAAGTGAATGGAGGTTACAACTCTCTCTGTAAAACGGCTTTCCTGGTCAAGCTGCCGTCCGTCATGGTTTAAACTTTTATTTAAATAGACAGAGTTCGCAGTTGTCAGCGTCTTAAGGAGCTTACTGTGCTTTCCCCTTAAAGGGAACTACGATGAGTTCTTCTTCTTCTTTTCCCTTTATGAATCCTCAAGGGAAATGTCATGTATACGAAAGCAATCATCCAATAGGGGTGTTTCCACCACAGGAACCTTCTGAGCAACTGAGGAACCAAAATGCTTTTAGACAGGAGTAATTGGAGACTAAATGTAGCTCCAGGTGCTAAAAAAAGCCTTTCTGCGGAGGTAGTACTCTATATTATCTAGGTAAAGATGAGGATTGGACATGTCTAATGTTACAGAGTGAGAAGAATCATGAAGATTGAAACCCTTGCCAAAAGTGTACATTTCAATGTTGATTTATTTTCAACCCGTAAGTATATGTTCCCATAGAAATGAGAGGACCCTTCCCTATGAATACGTATTTTCCTATGACATTACTAACTACAGGGTAGCCCTCAGCATTTGTACAAAGTGCATGGATCAAACCAAGGAGACTGATATTCACCTGATGTATTATTTCACCTTTACTTCCTATATCCACTATGTAATCCTCTCTTGTTTGTTTCTTCCTCTATGGTATTGGTACTTGTTATTTTCCTTCGTCACACTTGTCCCTCCTCCTCCTCCTCTTCCTTCCCGTGTCAGACGGAGCAAAAAACACATCAGAGGTGCGTTTGTCCGTTCAAAGGCTCCACAATCCCCAGTGTTGAGCTCCACTTTTGCCTTACTCCGTTTACCAGTGCACACGTGACACACACAGACACGATGCATGTGTGATATCTATAACATCACTGATCAGATTTGTAAAGCCTATTAACCTTATAACATTAAAATGGCTCATGGGCTTTGTATAATTTGCATAATAAACGTATCTGCTGTTTCGGAATATAATCCATCATTTCTGCACATATGTGTTTATCTCTTTGAGCGGTGTTACAACCTAAAATACATACATGTTTTGTCTGGCTGTCAGTATTGGTATAAAATGCTTCACAGTACATTTCAGATTGAACAACAATTATTCAGTCTGCCTAAGTACTGTGTAAACACAACCAGCAGTGAGGAGAAAAGTTCCAACAAAGGCAACACAATACAAACATGTCCTAATAGGATTTTCTGATTTATTAGTTCAGATTATTGCATTATATCTCTCCATTTCTTTGTTTGTTCTTTTCCAAACTGCAGCTGTGCTTTGGCTTTATTTTGAAGAGGGATGACTGTTAGAGAGACTATTTTCTTGAATTAGCTTTCAGAAGTTGAAAGGTCTGTTTATATATACATGAACTCTATATGTGGAGTATCTATGTATCAAAGAAAAAAAAACTCTTATTTGAGGAAAGTTAAGTGAAAAGATTGATTCCACCATCCTGTCTGTATGCTTTGAAGCTACCCTCACCAGCCAGGAAACTCTGCACACACAAACAATGAGGGAAACAATTAGTTTGCCTTGGTCCAAAGGCCAGGCCCAGTTGCCAGGCAACAAGGGGGGGGTTAGTGTTCCCATCACTGGCCAGGAAATAGTCTAACATTTTTTGGGGTGAATAACCATATTTATACTTTTTTTTTTTTTGTATAAATCAAACAGACATGACACAATTGTAATGAGTTAACTTAAGAGGTGTTGCTAAATATATTTTGCTAACATTAGGCAAAGTCGTATGCTAAGCTAAGTTAGCACTCTGCTGTTGTATTATATTCAGCAGATGCATATCTATTCGGAATCGGACATCTAACTTTTGGCAATAAGTAAAGCCTTTTTCAAAAATATCATACTATTGCTTTAACCTGCTGATTTTGTACAAACTACTAAACAATCTTCAAATATTGTACACATAACTTATACTGTCTTTCAGACTAGAATAGAAAATAGAGCGTATTTCCAAAAGTTAGAAGCGAGGATCGTCACGCACGCACGCACGCACGCACGCACGCACACACACACACACACACACACACACACACACTGACCGCCTCTTGATGTTTTTGACAGCTGGCCCTGATAGGAGGCTATTTTAAGTCTGTGGTTGGATATATCTGTGCCTGTCTCACTGCTGTCATGTGTTTGTAAGTGCTTTGCCTGTCCGTCTGTTTAGAGGGTGTCAATCTGATTGGCAGAGTGTGGCATGGTCCAAGTGGCATCTGTCAAGGCTGTACACGGGATGTGATTTACACGGTGCTGAGACGTTCCCCACACTCTCTACAATGAACTAATCTTTTAAAAGCTTTACATTTGATGTAATAAACTCCATATCACAAAATTTATGTTTTTGAAAAAGCTGTGAAGTTTGTTTCATGAAATTGTTTTCCATTATTAGTAGAGTAGATTACAAAAGCCAGTTACTCCTTGTGTTTGCGTGTGGATATGTTGGACGATTAAATGATGTCCCTTATCTAGTATTTTCTGTAGCGTGTGACATGTTCATTAAAATTGTATTTCTTTGTCTTGCAGGACCTGCACACCATCTACTGCCACCTCTACCACATGGACGTCCTCTCTCACCTCAGGGAACATCAGCTCAGGTGAGTCCAGTTATTTCACTCAACACAACTCTTACTTTTTTACCCTCTGAGTTTAGATTTGGGGTTGATAAAGGCCAGTGTCATGCATTTAGGGTGATCTAATGGCAGAAATAAATTCAATAAGATATTCGTATTTATTTTATAATTATTTTATAATCACCTGAAACTAAGAACTGTTGTGTTTCTGTTACCGGGTAATATTAGCAATTCTCCACCATCCCCCATGTTTCTGAAATATTTCAGAACAGACAAACCAACGCTGGCTCCAGGGAGGCTAGTGGCTCCTATAGGCGTCTGTATATCTCCTTTTATCCTACACACTGATCCAATCACATTGTCTGTTCACCAAATACAGGTTTTTCACCCTTAGGCCTTCTTTCAATTAGGCACAGTCCACCCAAACAGGTTTAAGGATCTTTTTGCAATTACCTTTTGCCTCAGGCTGCTTCTGTCCTGGCTTTATCATTTAAAAAGTTCAGGTTTCTTTTCAGACATTCTCCCGCTCATACCAAGCATGTTTGAAATGTTCCTCCTTAACTCTGGAATGTTTTCTTTGCTTGTTCGCTTCAGGAAATACACATTTGAACAAGAGGTTTTAGAATGTGCTTGAGCACTTTCCAAAACACAAGCAATTGACATGAAATACACACAACAATTGAGGCTTTAATTGTCATTTAGAGATGGATATAAACATGAAATAGACAGCTTTTGAGTGATGAAACACCTATCAAGAAATCAAGATACGGTACTTAAACCGTACATTTGGCTTGTTTAACAAACCCTTTTTAATTAGATTTAACAGACTAATGAACCATCAACATTCTGCTACGACTCAAGACTAAAACAAATGTGTGTTGGGCAGCATCTATACAGTGAGTATCAGGTCACTTTGACACTGAGCTGACAGATAGCAATGATGGTGTCCAAGATGAGACGTTTGGGATGGATATGTGATGGGTTGTTAACGCTGGAAATGTACCAGTGATGTGTTTGGTGGGAAAAAGTGAACATCTCTGTGTGTCTGTCTCAGGTCGATGTGTACCTCTGCCCGATATGAGAGACATGAGGCGAACCACATCCTGTTTTAGTAAGTATACACTCTCACACTGAGCAGGAAGTGCTCTGCTGTATTCTGCTGCACTGTCTTTGTCACCCTCTTTCTTTTCTTTTCTTTATATTCACATATCTGCTAAGGAACGCTTGTTTTACTCAAAAACAAGTGGTTTTGTATGTTTTATAACCAGTATTTACCAAGTTTCACACTATTTTCTTCAATAATATCCTGCTCCACTAACAAAGAACCTAGTGAGAATAACAATTGTGTCAAAAACAATACGGTGGGCGGTTTAATGAGTGTGTTCAAACTCTACTGGAGCGTGAGCTAAATAACATTAAATGTGTACTTTTGTTATGCTTTTATAAGTCACATTTTCCAGATTCATATATTGCTTTTAGAGGTGCTAAAGATTATGTTTAGGAAATTGTTTTAATAGTCTTTGAACAACAATGGGAGCGCTATGATACTTTTATATTGGAACAATTGGTATTATTCTTGTAATGGAATTTGTTGGCAATACAAACATTATATAATATCACCAGATTCATCCTTTACAGTGACTGAATGAAATAAGTGTACAGTTTTAAAAAAACTTTTTAAGCATGACTTTTAAAACATTCGCATCTCACAAAATTCTTCAAGAGAACCTATTATAAGCAAAAGCCTGGATTGAGACAGCTCAATCATCTACATGATGTGCTGCTTTAAAACTGTTCTCTGAAACCTCAAGTGTTGTGAAGTGATCATCTAGGCCCAATCCTGGTTTGAGATACTTAAGTTCGGATGACAACAGTGATCTATTGATCTGATGGTAATGTCGGCAGATCCACTGATAGCCTGTCTGTCAGGGTGTGGGAATAAATGGATACTGAGATGGATGAGGTAGATGTTGAAAATAAGTCATTTAAGCATCATATAGAATGAGGATTCGGAGGAAAACTAGTCAAGAGGAAGGAGGAGTAGAGGAGAAATGAACGAAAGGCTATTGAAAGATGAAGAAATTAGATAAGAAAGAAGGAAATAAGAGTCAGAAGGAGGTCTATTAAAAAGAAAAAAGTGAGAGGAGGGGACTGCAGAGGAGAAACAACGAGAGGTGAATGTGGGAAAGAGAAAAAGGAGAGAGATGTCAAGAGGGAGGAGGGACAAGAACATGAAACGAGGGGAGAAATTAGGATTTTGAGCCTGGAAGTGGAGGAACTGAGAGAGATGGAGGGTGGACAGAGACGCATGAAAGCATGAGAGAGAGGCTCCACATGCTCTTGATGTATTATCACACTAGCTGAAATCACATTAGACACCTAATGGTTTCATTTACCATCAAATAAACACGCACGCACGCACGCACGCACGCACGCACGCACGCACGCACACACACACACACACACACACACACACACACACACACACACACAGTTCATCTTTATTTATAATTGATTGTGATACTATGCACAGCCCTTTGTAATGACCCTACCCTAAATAATGGTGAGCTGGGCATCATAAAAGCAGAATGATGAGATGTTTAGCTCTAACCTGCCAGAGTGAGCTCAGTGAGGTTGTTGCGGCTGTGTGAGCCGCCAGCTGCCAGCAGGCTGATGGAGGGGTCTGTGATGTCCTTACAGTGAGCCAGGTCCAGCCTCTGCAGCTGGGGCATGTGGCGCTGCAGCAGCCGCAGAGTGGACTCACTGACATCCAACCCCGACAGACGCAGCGTCACCATGTTCCTCAATCTGCTGCGGGACGACTCCAAGCCTGAGGGAAGGAGGAAACGCTCATTTGAGCTGGAAGGTTCATATGGAGATCACACGCTGCACAGCGCTGCGCTGACCACATTCCTGTGGGAAGCACATGGCTGTGTTCAATCAGTGGTAAGGTCAGGAAGAAGACAAAAACTCCCATAACTCAACACTACTTCACCAAAATCTGTCTTTTGCTTTGATTCAGACCCCTACTGGCAGAACATGACCTATTGTGCATTTATATGACATTTAGGAAGAAGAATTCCCCTAGCCAAGTTCTTTAATTCATTAACATCTACAGAGGGGACACAGAAAGCCTCCTGACTCAGTTAACTGACGACGAACAGGAAATGACATCAGGGCACTTCAGGAAGACATCAAAACCACCAAAAGCCCCGAGTGTAGATGCTTGGAGGCGGCACTGACCTGGAGGGGTGAGGATCTCTTTAATCTGGGTGTCTTTGAGGCCTTCACACCAGCGCAGGTCCAGCAGCCGCAGGCAGGGCAGCGTGGGGGAGGCCAGCGCCGACAGGCAGGACCAGGACAGCCCCGTCACCCTCAGCTCCCTCAGACCTGAACACAGAGGGGGGGTGGTATGAGAAATGTAGGGCCAAGGGGATCTGTGTGTGAAAATGTGTGTGTGTGTGTGTGTACCTGGGAGCCTGGTGAGCAGACAGTTGAGCTGTCTCTTGGCCAGGGGGGTCCAGGACAGATCCAGAGAGGCGGGCTGGCGTTTGATGATGCCGGCCAGCACCTGGTTGCTGAGCGGGCTGCAGCGGCTCACATCCACGTGGCTCCACAGACGCTTGTCACAGCTCCTGCATGATGGGACATGTACATCAGAGCTCTGCTGTAGTGACACTCAGACATGTTGATGTGGTAGTGGATCGGGACGACGACGACATACCACTTGTACCAGGCCTTGCAGACGGTCATGCAGGCCAACAGCTGGGCTCGGTCCAGGTACTGGAACACTGACACCCACACCTCCTTCTCCCCCCCACTCTCGTTGCCCACGTCCTTAAAGGAGGGCAGAGACAGCAGGGAGGGGGGAGACAGGGAGGAGGGCACAGAAGACGCAGCAGCTTCCTCTTCCTCTGAGGAAGTCACAGAGTGATCTCGAGTGCCTCTGTCATGGTTACCTCGCATACGTGGCCTACATGAGCCAAATATAAAAATGGCATTTGTGTTAATAATGACATGTATAACAAAGTAGTAAGTGGTCAGAGAGGTTACAGAGCATTATGGGAGTTACATAAATAACAGCCTGCCAGAGTGCGAGTGTAGATAAGGCCCCTGAAAGGACCTCCTTTTGTCCTTCAGTGTCGTTTCTGTCAGCATCTATTCGTTTAGCTAAATAACTCATTGCAGAGCAGTCAAGCCAGAAGAGGGCCAGAGCTGGAGGGAGGGCATATTCCCTTAAGCTTTTCCTGTGTACTGAAAACATACTGCGCTGGGATCAGTGAACACAGCACTCTCCAGACAGAGCTGTGATGACTGTGCTGTGTCTCAAAGGAGGTCCGTGTGGGTTTGCTGCTTTCATTGAGTGCAGTCCTGTTTGTCTCACCCATCAGTAGGTCATTTTCAAAATAACATTTTTATCACGAGTCGTGTGCTGAGTCTTACCTTCCCGGTCCTCTCGGGGTGCCACTGTCAGCTGCTGAGTCAGCACTCTTCAGTCGGGAGGGTTTGGACAGAGCTGTCTTCCTCTGGATGAAGCCCTGCTGACCTGCAGCCCCCCCCACAGCTGTCCTCACACCCATGGCTGCTTCTAGCTTTGGAACTATAGAGCCTGAGCACAAACAACAAGTCAGTACTGTTTACAGTGTAGTGTGCGTAGTGTATTGCAGTGTAGTGTAGTGCAGTGCAGTGCAGTGCAGTGTAGTGCAGTGTAGTGCAGTGTAGGGCAGGGCAGGGCAGTGCAGTGTAGTGCAGTGCAGTGCAGTGTAGTGCAGTGTAGTGCAGTGTAGTGTAGTGCAGTGCAGTGTAGTGCAGTGTAGTGCAGTGTTGTGTGCGCAGTGCAGTGTAGTGCAGTGCAGTGTAGTGTAGTGTAGTGCAGTGCAGTGCAGTGTAGTGCAGTGCAGTGTAGTGCAGTGCAGTGCAGTGTGCGCAGTGCAGTGCAGTGCAGTGCAGTGTAGTGTAGTGCAGTGTAGTGTAGTGTAGTGCAGTGCAGTGTAGTGCAGTGTTGTGTGCGCAGTGCAGTGTAGTGCAGTGCAGTGTAGTGTAGTGTAGTGCAGTGCAGTGCAGTGCAGTGCAGTGTAGTGTAGTGCAGTGCAGTGTAGTGTAGTGCAGTGTAGTGTAGTGCAGTGTAGTGTAGTGTAGTGCAGTGCAGTGCAGTGTAGTGCAGTGTAGTGTAGTGCAGTGTAGTGTAGTGTAGTGCAGTGCAGTGTAGTGCAGTGTTGTGTGCGCAGTGCAGTGTAGTGCAGTGCAGTGTAGTGTAGTGTAGTGTAGTGCAGTGCAGTGCAGTGCAGTGTAGTGCAGTGTAGTGTAGTGTAGTGCAGTGCAGTGCAGTGTAGTGCAGTGCAGTGTAGTGCAGTGCAGTGTAGTGCAGTGTTGTGTGCGCAGTGCAGTGTAGTGCAGTGCAGTGTAGTGTAGTGTAGTGCAGTGTAGTGTAGTGCAGTGCAGTGTAGTGCAGTGTAGTGTAGTGCAGTGCAGTGTAGTGTAGTGCAGTGCAGTGTAGTGCAGTGCAGTGCAGTGTGCGCAGTGCAGTGCAGTGTGCGCAGTGCAGTGTAGTGTGCGCAGTGTAGTGTAGTGTTCGCAGTGTAATGCAGTGTGTGCAGTGTGTATTCAGTCACCCTGCAGCTGGGGGGGGGGGATCACCTGCGTGTCTCTTGGCCCTGTGTGGCCGCTGCAAGGTGACCGTCAGGTAGGAGCCGCTCAGCAGGTCATCGTTCAGATCTGACACCAGAAGCACTGGGGGTTCTGGGTCGGAATCCCAGCGCCCTTCCTCATCCTCCTCCTCTTCCTCTTCATCTTCCAGTGTGTCCATGTCCTCGTCTTCAGGGTCAAATTCCTGCCCCTCACTGTCCTCGTCTTCATCATCAGTCTGCCGCCTCCTCCTCCGTCGACGGGGCAGTTGTTCTTTGTCTGCATCTTCACTGTCCTCTTCGTCCTCCTCCTCTTCATCATCATCGTCATCATCGTCGTCATCATCATCTGACTCTTCGGACTCTTCTCCTCTTCGCTGCATCCTGGAGCCTCCCCTCAGCCTCACCCCTCGCCCCCTCCTCCCTGCTTCCCTCACGCCCATCCCTCGTTTCAGCTTGAGTGCTGAGGAGGAGCCAGCAGCCAGGTGCCCCCTGCGGGCCGAGCCCCCCCTCAGCAGCCCTCTCCTGCTGGCCCCAAAGCCCCTCCTGGCAGAGTGCCCCCCTCCTCGGGCATGGAGTGCCTTTCTTCTCCGAGAGGCTGCGTAAAGAGGACAACGTTGATCGGGTCAGAACAACAGACATGTGGAGGACTCAGGTTCTTTGCCGTTTTGTGGGATTAACAGACAAACCTTCATCATCATCATCATCACTGGCAGAGTCGTCTCCATCATGGCTGTGTCTCTGTCGGCGGTAGATCTTAGCCATACGGGCGTCCAGCAGCGAGGAAGATTTCCGCTTCTGGAGACGCAGGCAAAAGAAAAAAAAGTGAGGACGAAGAACAGTCAGAACTACAGAATGCAATTCCTGAAGAAATTGCTAGTGGGAATGCTTTATGCTGAAAAGCTGGCAACGGCATTTG
>NW_011338489.1:488524-506320 GCF_000735185.1 Notothenia coriiceps
CCAGGTTGCAACAACATGTCCTTGGTGCCCCAACATCAAGACAGACAAAACATATTAAATCCAGAAACATTTGAAGCCAATCTAAGGGACAATAACAGTCTTAAAGTTTAAGCAATATTGCGTCATTTAATCTTTTTGCTACTTCAACTTTTCAAGCGTGACATTGCTCTGGAAATCTCAAAACTCAACAGGTTTCAACTCTAAATCTCGAAGTAAAGCGCTCCAGAGCCACTCCATTTCACGACCATTACTACGTCATCGGGAGGTGCGCCCGAAGTACTGTTTCAATGCCCCAGCATACTTTGGAATCTACCGGCTCGGATTACTTCGTTTGGAGAAATTTCGAGGCTGCACATTGTGTAGACTCCGCGGTCTGAAAATCCCACAATGCTTTGCGCACGGAAAATGTTCTTCCATATCTGAGGCAAGTCGACGACCAATGTTAAGGACGGGGGGACCTCTCTATGACGCACGCACACCTATACACTTGCTCGCTGTTCCACTCTTTGTTTCCGAATGCCAGGAAGGATTCTTGCCTGCGCTTCTGTAAGGGCAAGACGCATCGGAAAAACATGTGTGCGCTACCAAGCAAAGGTACTCTGCGATGGAGAACACCCAATATATCTTGTAACTCTAGAAAGTTTTACAAAATAAAAGCCCGGAGTGAGTTAGAGTTCATTTGGGCTGTTTATTGATAAAGCGTTCCGGTGGGGCTTCATACCAAATTCGAAGAACCAAGGCGTGTTCTCATTCAGTCGGGTTTGAAGCGGCTTCAGGTTTGGGTCTCAGTTTTTAAATTGTGCTGAAACTCTAGCCAGAGGGTCATGTGGGGAAAAGGACAGTTTGGTCGTCTCTTTCATCGTTTGTCAACAGACGTTTCTATTTATTTGTTTTTAGGATCAAAATTGCCCACAGAAATCAGCCTTGCAAAAACAGGGGATGGGAAAAACAGCAAGATAGACCGAAATGAGGCTGTGGCTCAAAATGCAGGATCTGTTTGGTATTTAAAAAAAAAAAACTTCACAGACATGTTTTGTGTAGGTATGGCCCTACAATATATTATTCAAATATAGCATGATAGGTCCACTTCAAATCTTAAATATTGGCATGTAACTTGGCACAGCAGGCATAACAGAATATTGTGGGATTGCATACCTGTAGGCGAATGAATATAAGGAATCTATCACAGAAAAAACACTTAAGCACACTACAAGTACATCATGTATCAGACGCTGCCTTGCAGGCTCATCACATTTTTTTGTTGACAGCAGATACAGTAAGTGATCACTGACATCACTTTAACCGTCTCACAGGATATGTGTGTGGAAGTTGTTTCCATACTCAGAGATCAATCTGTCTCCATCTGCTCCCCTGACGTGCCTCCTTAACAGCTCTCTCTGCTCCCAGTTGCTGAGTCAATGAACTTCCTCTCATGAATCCCCACTCATCTTCCTGAACACACCGTCAATCAGGCCATTCAGGCACATCTGACCCGTATCAATGAATGGGTCTGGATAAGGACCTTTATTTGGGAGCAGATGCAGTCACTTCCTAGGTCACGACCTCTGCCATGATTGTCTTGGCATCAGGGGAACACAGGTTAAAAGGAATGTATTGTTTAAAAATGGCAGCACAAATTCGGGAATTGGATAGTATTTTTAAATGGATTATTTACCGGTGGTGAATACTGGTATTGGATTATTTTTGATGGATTTGAATATTGCACTAATCCATATTGTGATTTCAATAACATTTTGGTTAGGTGTACAAGCATTGCAGTGAGTCAATTCAGTCACACTGTGTATATGATTCAGATATTAATTAGTAAGTATTGCAACATAAGACTTGCTTTTGTTAGCTGCCCATATATATGCCTGTTTGAAATTCTAAAAATGGCTTCATAAGCAGTCCCTTCATATTTTTTTAAAGCTTGAGACCTCAAAATATTACTTTATTTTTCCACCACTCAGTAAGACCATTTCTGCTATCTCCTATTGGCTAGCTTCTTTTTCTTTTTCAAGTTATCTCCTGTGTAGTAAGTTGTCTAAATCAATGTAAGGGGTATTAATATGACTGTTATCGTGTACAGACTGTAGGACCTCTTGTGCCCTGTGGATGCCTACCCTGGGCTTACATAATAATGTGTCAGCTATGGTTCAAACTGTCTGATAACACTAGAACGGGCGGCTATGATTTGATCTGATGAAGGTCAGTTATAAATGTTGAATGTGTCAAAGGGTAGGCCAACCACTGTGGTTTGATTAATCATTCAGTGGCTATAGCAATAGCTTCTGGAACAGTAGTTGCTGTTGACCAACATAGTAACACCCAGCCTTTTGTTCGATCTGTAACCACATATTGACTGGAATTGTGTATCTACTCCCCAGACGCCATTGTTTGAAAATTAATTGATTTTTTTTTTAATTGCCATTCAAGTTTGTTTGCTTACCACACTAGCCATTATTATAATTGTCAGAGGCTAGTGTGTTGCTACATTCTAGGTAACTTCATTTCAGTGGCTGAATATTATATATTTTTACTCAATTTACTTTCAGTCTATCTTGGACTCTCTGTACGTTCACTGTGGGCACAACTAAGAATAGGTATTGTTCTCTTGATAACTAAATGAATAAGGGTTAGGTAATGCAGTCATAATGTGTTCACAGTTGCAAATGACTTACAGTAAAAACCTCAAAAGGTCAGCCACTGTCTTCAACTTGTATTGGAAGTGTGTATCTGAGCACTAAAACATATTGAGGCTACAAACATTCAGGGAGGAAGCCTTCCTTCCACCCACTAACACAAGGATTTGTTAAATCTTTTTCTCACATTAATCCCAAACACAATTGCCACTTGAGTTATTAAAAAAGAGCAACTGTAAAACCGTACAGGAAAACATTTGAGGATACGGTATTATTATTCTTAATACTGAATGCATGTGTTGTTGCCACCCATGTATAATAAGGGTGAGATTTTTTCAAGCAACTGGAGCATGTCTTTATTTATTATGAATGGGAAGCCATGTTTGGATTCCTCATTCATCGTTTAATACAATTGTGTTAGTGCGGCAGGCGGGAAGTTCGGGGAATCCAGCTGTCACATTCCCGGCATTCCAGAGGTGAGCACTCTGCATTATTTTCAAACGTGTCAGTGAAGGATTTGACTAAGCAAGCAACAAGTGATCCGCAGCCTGACTGAGTCAGCATGCAAGTGACTTAGTCGACTTTGAGTAAGTGAAAGACTATGGAGACGAGAAAAATATGTAAGTAAGCGTTCAGACCAGCACCTAAATGAACGAATAAGTTCATACATTTATGAACATGCAAGGGCAAAGAGAATACGAAATGTGAAGGTGACTAAAAAAAAAGCCCAGTGAGTGACTCAGCAGTTGAGCATGCTAAGGGCGGAATAATGATTGGTTTAAGGAAATAGTAAGCAAGCAAAACCGTGAATCATAAAGCGCGTGAGACACCAATTGAGTAAAATGGGCGACTTAGGGATTGAGCAAAAGTCTGGATCGTTGTGTCTCAATTCATAATCATCTCTTGCAGTTTACAACTTGCACTACTCATAAGTTGTCATAAACCAACTCACTTATGACTCAGGAAAACACATCTATGCCATTTAACTCTCAAACTATTACAGTCCCACTTTGGTTAACCATGTTGCTCTATCACTATGTTGGCCTCCCGGTGTATACTTTGAATTCCATGCAGGCTACATAAGTTTTTACTGGAACGTTTCTTACTGGACAGGAACTCACAGATAAAGAAATAAAATACTTTTATGAAGCTTGTATTTCTGTACCATGTACAGCGGAAACGTGAAAACCGTAAAAACCCATCAACGAACCAAGGAGCAAATATTTGAAGAGTTTGTATTGTTTTTATGTCGAATTCTTATACTTGGTAAGAGTGTCTCAGTCAACAGGAACTGAACAATGACGAGGTAGAAAAGAGAGGAATCTGTCATATCCAGCCTGGCTTCATTCTTGTTAAATATGTAAGAAGTGGGCGCAAATTGTTTTGCAGAAGATCTATCACACAAGAATGTTGTTAACAAAAGCTCTAGTAGCAAGAGGTAGCTCCAGAGTTAGCCCCACCTGCAGTAGATTAGTGTATCCCTGCTTTAAAAGAACAGGTTAACTGCTGCATTGAGTGCGTGTAAGACATGTTACGACAGGAGGAGTTCGTATGGTTTAAGGATTAAGCAAAGATCGTATCGGAAGAAAACATATTTCTTGGAAGACTTGGAAAAGTTGGGAGGCAAAAAAACATATCTGCTTGCTAGCACAAGTTTACTATGTTTTGCATTGATATGTTTAGCTACACAAGATCAGGAAATGTAGGAACAGCATACGAAACGTTACGGACAACTCTAAAGAAACCAATTATGAAACTGACAAATAGGCAATGAAAAAAAGCCAAAGATGACTGTGGACTACTTTGAACTTGACTATGATATGACTGAGTAATACGCTGCTATAATATTAGAACCCTGGTTTGTCTAGGAGGAGTGTTGGGGGAGACGGTAGTGTGCAGCGTGGGGATTCTGTTGTGATGTTGACGGTGACTCAGTGTTTCCACAATGGAATCTGCCAAACATGGGGCCTCCTAAATGCTGCTTCTGTCGGCGCTCCCGATTGAATCGCACTCAATAGAAGCAGCTGGCAGCCAGTCCATTTCAATGGATAGGATGAGACCGTTGATGCAGACTATCAGAATCTGAGCTACTTACAGCTGAGCAGGAAGTCATGGTTTTGTGATCTACTTGACTGTTGGATTCATTAACTCAGGATACATTACCTGTAACAAATATAGTAAGGTAACAATTGATGTGTGAAACGGCATGCTAGGCAGAAACAATGACAGATCACTGGTGTCCAAAACCCATTGCTAGATGAATCTACCTATATTGTATAACTTTATTTTTAGTTAATTTATCTGTTTGACAACAATTGAATGGATAGATACGAGTCGTAGGACTACAACGTGGTTTCTAAAAAAGGCAGATGTCCAAAAACCAAGCATTGTTTGTCAGATTCACCAGTTAAGTCAGTCGTTATGACTTCATCAGGATAAGACTAAAGAGCTTGGACTAACAAAGACTAACTTTTCGATCCAGACATACAGATTATATTTATAGAAATCTGAGCCTTTAACAACAACAACAACTACAGATTCACAGTCGAATGAAAAAGGTTGCAATATTTAGAGTACGGTAGTCATTTTGTCTCACACACAGCCTTGGAGCCTCAGGGCCTTACAAGACAGAATAAACAGCAGAGATATGTGGAGAAGTACTTGTTATGCTTAGTAACTGTTTGTAAAAAAATATATAGGGAAGACTTATCACCATACAAAATGTACTGATGGAAATGGAAACGTGAGAGGGACCTACATCAGTTGTAATTGGTAGATCTGAATCTGTCATGCCACTCAGTCCCTTCTCATTATATCAGTGTGTGCCGCTGTATTTACACAACTCATAGACAAGTCCCACAGAGGAAATGACGCACAACCACACCACACAGAAGCATTTTTAATCTTCAGTCTTCAAAGTCCTGACTCATCTCAACAGACTGCATAACTCACTGTCAATAGCTCAGGCCTCTGGAGAGACTTGGTGCTCCAACCTTGCCCCGTTCTTGACATTGTTTATCTTCATGGGCAAAATAAAGACAAGAATCAGAGAATAAGAAAGCACATCAGTTGGTTTTCCAGGTTGTGTTCCCCGGTGTATGAGCACTGCTTGGCTACCGTAAGGAATACTGCTGCCGTTGACTACAGCCCAGCCTCGGAGGGGTTTAGAGACCTATTCTGCCTGTGCTCTATAAACACTCACCACATCAGAACACAACAAAAGTATTCAAGATGCTGAAGGTCAGAGGTGCAGGAACAAGAAGCTACACGTTGAAACTCTTTCTTTGCATTTTTGTAACCTGCAAATGCTTTTTTTTATGCTTTTAGAGATAGTTGGGCGGGGATCAGGGTCGTTTTGCTGTTCATACTGCAGACTGAAACTGACCGCTAGTATTTTCTGGGTTGAACTCCGCAATAGAGCTCAGTGGTACAAAAACAATATTTCCATCATTAGTCACAGTTCATTTATTGTGAATGTGAGGCTTTTTTGAGTGTAAAATGTAAATGTAACTTTCTCTTGATTTGAAAAGCGTTTTCTTTTAGTGCTTTATGCTAATTTGTCTCAACAGATTCACGGCTGAATTCAGGGGTTTAATCAGAAGAAAAGTGTTTTACTTTCTATCTCATACAGAATATTGAACATTTTAAATAAATGTAACTCTTAGACATGATATGCTTTTTCAAGAGACATCGAATCCGTGGTTGAAGAGCCTTTCTTCAGCGAAGAAAAAAGAGGGTTTTAAAAGCTATAGTTTAATTCATAATTCCAAAGGTATATGGAAATTATCTGTGGTATTTACAGGTGAAAATCACACAGCCCTATAAGCTTTATTATTCCTAAAGCAAAGGATTAATGCAAAGGCAGCATAGCTTTACAAAATGCAAGACCACAGTGTAACACTATATGGATAATAGCCAACATATGGCTAATAAAAGGAGGGAGTTGTAAATGTGCTGCCAGTCACAATTGTTTTGACGTGAAATGGAAATCTCAGCCAGATTCTGTCAATTTCTTAAACATAACCATAAGCAAAGCAGGTGCGGACATAATGCTCTCTGTGGACTCCACGACCAGGCCGATTTTCTGTGACTTTGCATGCACTAGTGATACTCAGAAAGTCTGTATATCTAACCTCACTCTACTTTCAGAAAGTACTAACAGCTGTCACGTTTACCAGAGAATCCAACGAGATGTACCTCACCAAACTGAACATGTTCCTACAATGTTCACAATAATATTGTTGGTTATAAATGAAACGGAGTTGCCGTAAAGTAAAATATATAATATAATTGTGTAAGCACCAGAGTACGATATCAATTTGCCAACAGTAAATGCACCGACTTTTATAAAAAGGAGGATGGGTTAAATCACTATTATGCTATGAGGGAAGCAATTGGGGATTTGATCAAGTGAAACATTGCGGAGTAATGCGTTCATCTGGGATTAAATGCTGGTCATGTTTTGAAGATGGTTCAATGTGTGCAGTAAAGAAGAACTGTGCAGAAATCTTTCTGAAGTCTGCCACTGAATTATCATGTTCAGTCATTTTAAATATATATCCATCCTTTCATGTAGAGAAAGCTGTGTTTTACTTTTAACAATGGAGATACATTGTTTGTAATGCTATGATAAAATTCCTAAAAAATATGTATGCCAATTTTATTTTTTCTGATATTATTCAGAAATACATTTGAACAATAAAGAAACATGTTGAAATGTTGACATTTAAGACAGTATGGCACACTCAAACACACTCAGACACACAGCTGGAGGTATCTGCAGCTTTTTTTTTTTTACACACATTCCAGACCAGTTTTGCAAGGTCATAAAAACTGCTTTAGAACGAGTAGTGAGGCAACAGGTTGTTACACGGGCTGCTTCTTGGCTTAAAGAGCCAATATTGAACGATTCCTGGTGCTAAAATTCATTTTAGTGCTGAAACATTAGGACAGGAAATGAATCGTGAACAATTTAAAAAGTCTATGCAATATCATTTTTGATTATAAGTTAGATTGATTACTCATGATTATGTGTCTCAGTGGAAAAAGACGACCTTTACAACTAATGAAATAGCGATGATATCAATACTCAATGCTGTTCTGAAGAAAGTCTACATCATAATAATTTCTCATTTCCATAAAGAAAATCCACTGTGAAACTGCAGAATGTGGGACTCAAACCAAGATTCTAAGCTGCAGTTTATATCCAAGCCTTTTTGAAAACACCTTGAAAATCCTATTCACTTTGGTTGTAGCTAAATATTGCCATTAAATGGACTGGACAACAAGCGTTGCAGAATGTTAATAAACGGTCCTTGAATCTTACTCACATAAAGGTAAGTTCTTTATTCGACACAACAGCTAGCATTGTGAGGAAAGCAAACGATCAGCTGATGTTCAAAATGTCAATGTAACCCTGTCATTGGTGGACTGAGATATGTAAGAGGAGTCCACCTGTAGCCTTGCTCTGCATTCCCTACAAACCAGACAGGTCAGAGCTGACGATATTCGTCTGTTCATGCCTGCTGTCCTGCCTGGAATGTAGCTATACACACACACACACACACACACACACACACACACACACACACACACACACACACACACACACACACACACACACACAGTATCACCACGATTGTGCAATATATACTTGTCCTAATGTATTATTGTTATTACTGGTTGCTAGTTTACTTAGTTGTTTAACGCTGCTACTTATTTCTTCACAAGTCTCTGCTTGCTTCTTTATTTAATATGATAGCCTTTATTATTTATTTTCCTCTTGGATCTTAGAACAGCAAACTCCCTTGGAATTTAAAGTAAATTAAAGGCGTATCTTTTTAATTTGGCATTACATTTGGGGTAATTTCAGAGGTATCACTGTTCATGTTTTATTGTTTTATGGTTTTGTGATCTAACTCTTTCTGTTTTGTTTTTAATTCTGTTTCTTACTCTTTATGTCTACTCATTGTTATTGTTTGTATGTATCTTGTCTTGCTCTGTAAAGCACGTTGAGCTGCATCTTGCATGAAAGGTGCAACATGAATAAAGTTATAATTATTATTATTTAATTTAGCCTTTCATACACACAATCCTAGAGTAAATCTCCCAGCTGTCTGTCGAATAACACATTTCTGAATCTTGTTCCATCATCCTTCCATCCATTCCATTTGCACACACACACACACACACTACTGTTGTCTAAATGCCCCACAGCCAACCTATTCTTTCATTTCCTGCTCTGAATATATGTTTGTCTGCCATGTTAGTTATCAGCTGTGTAATGTGGTTCGAGGTTTGCCCCAGTGACAGGAAGTGCCATCATGTAAGTTTCATATCAACAGCTGCCTAACCCACAGTTCTTCCGACAAGGTGAGAAATAAACACCAAACAACAAAACGCTGAGAAATGTTAAAAGCTCTTACCAACGCTCAGCCCTTGACACCCATCCTTTTTTCTAAATCTGTACTAGCAATAACAACAGAGCTAACGAAAGATGTGTGTGCTCGACAAATTTGTCCTGAGGGTGAAATGTAGGCGAAGCAACAATACCTGCGTACGACATAATTTTGAACATGTCGCAACAAAGAGTAAATATTCTTTTATTTCCTGTTATACAGACTCACCCTTGGTCTGACTGTCGCCAAGGATCAAAATTCTGCCAGGTAATTTAAACGTTTGGCAACCATAAGTGTTACTGTTTACCAAATGAACATCCAAGAAGTTGATATTAATTACATTGGACTGAATGATGACAGTCAGGACGACCATCGTTAAAAAGCCTTCTCAAGTACAACAGAATTAATTCAGGGAGAAATGTGATTTACTCTTTTGGATTGTTAATTTAGATAAACGCTTCATAAATATCCTACTGTCATGCCTTATATAAAGTTCATTAAAACTTTGTACCACGTTTCATCCTATCTGAAAAGTTGTTTTGGACTTACTTAACAAAACAATTGGGCGTGCGCTTAAATCTGTCACTAAATTAAACATGGCATACCCTAGAAAGCATCTTTAAGGTTATTTAAAGTTGAACCATATATAAGTATATTTCAAACATAGCCCAACAAATATCAGCCCAAATTAGTCTATTTCTACGAAAAAGAAATATATCTATTGTTTTGTTTAAGTTTTTCCCTTTAATATCATTTTTATTCATTTTCAATTATAAGGTATTACTTAGTAATTATTTGGGACAGGTTTTTTTTTATATATAGCAATTTTTTATTCTCCTTTACGTATAAAAATAAATAAAATATGCTACCAGATTTAAAGCATAATCAGCAATGTTTCTTTGTTTTGTTTTATTCCAACTGTATGTGGAGTACACAATTCATGTATGTCAATAAATAAAAAGAAGAGGCTTAAGTATGCTTAAACAATTTTAAGAACACTAGCCTGAGCTAAACCAAGGGCATTTTAGTTTATCACATAATCGCCAGACGCCACATCTATCCGTGTTTAAAGAAATGTGCTTGAATGTAACGGTGACCAATCAGGTGCCTTTTGAAAATAACTAATGGGGGGAACAGGGCCATGCTGTTGTGAGAATCAGTGAAATAAAAATGCACCGGGGGGTATTTGAGGTATCTAATAACAACAACACAACGATGCCCCGGGCAACATGGAGCCACACGGCTGAAGAGATGCCAACAAAAGAAGGAAGGAAGGAAGCATTACACAGGCAGACGAGACACAGGGCTGGAGATATGTTTTCATGTATACCTGAATCATAAAATCAATCTCTAAAAACAACCACAGACATGTTCCTCTACTATTTGAGCTACTAAGCTACTGTGCGTGTGCATACTTGGTATATCCAGCTGCGATCATACACACAGCGGGATCTGCAAAAACACACACACCAAACTACTTATTGTCGTCACCCCACAGTTCTCTGACCTACATCTTCATCCTTAAACAGTCAACACCAAACTCATAGTGTAACCTCAGGGCACCTCACTGTCAGAAATGTGTCGTCTAAGAAGCAAAGAGGTCCTAAAACAAAATGTTGTACAGTAAACTGAAAACCCTGCTGATAGAAATGCTTGAAACAAGAAACAATGTATAGTTGATGTAGCAACATCTCCCTGACACAGCCTTTCAATTCCTCATGCCGGTGTGAATGGCCGACTCTTTGAATGCCACTTAAAAGTGCACATAAAAGCACAACCCAATGGATAACGATGATGACGGTAAAATAGAGAAATATTAATAGCGATAAATGGTCTTTCTGCGGCAGCGGTTTTTCTTTAATCAATCTATGGAAGCTAAAAGCCTATGAATAGAGGAAAACACCAAACCCTGACTGACATCTCTGCGCTGACTGTGAGCAGATGGCTCCAGAATTTGGTTGAAGACAAGCTAAGAAAATACACCAGTATTATTAAGCAGTTGTTTTTACTTTGGTGAACTGTGTCAGCATTGAGCAAGCCCCCCTCTTGGGTAACTGAAGCACACACAGCCTCTTTTGAAACAAGTCTCTTTGCATGCACTCCAAGAATACAGCTCAGACCACACACCGCTCTGCTGCATCTCCTGCTCTCTTCTGCTCAGAGAAGCTCCACTGCCTGCCTAACAAGCAACAAGTCACCGCTTTAAGTCTGACTTTCTCTTTCTCTCCCTCATTTGCACCTTCACTCGGGAGCCTGTGGCTTTGAGATGATTGGAATTCCCATAAACGTCCGATCGGTACTGGCCTGGGCAATGCTAAAAAACCGCCGTAAATCACCCAGCGATATTTGTTGTCTGTAACCACCGGAGCGTCTGGATGGCACCGAGAAAAGGTGGGCAGTCAGGGAGGAGCTGGACGGAAAACCCACCAAACTGGGAAAGGTTGACGAGGCAGAAAAGCTGCGGCGGGAGAGGTTTCCCAGCGAGCCAGACATCTGCAGGAGACAGACCAACCTACAGCACCAAGAAAACTCTCCAGATCTAACTGACTCAACCAGAAAGACTTTTAATGAAGGACGAGTGTGAAAACAATTCACCTGACTCTAATGTTGGCCTCAGTCAAAGGCTTATAATATACTCAAACTCAATCAATTAAGCAGGTACACACAGGGAACAAGTTGTCAACACAATACTGCCAACAAACTAATCCCCACAAAATACTGCTTTGTTTTAAGGACGTATATTTTTTTAAGTTTTCACCTGTGTGCCAGAAACACTTGCATTGTGTTCCATTCATCTGATATAAGTGGCACTTCCTTTATTATGTTTAATCATGATAGTCATGATTTGGTTTTAATGACCACAATGGCTGCTAAAGAACCCTCCAGTGGGTGCTTTTAGACGAATATTAAGAGCATAAGCACTAACTTGCAGCACTATACATTCAAAAGCAGTATGACAACCTTGAGATAAATGTCTGGTACATTTTGTTTTAAAAACTATGAAATGTGCCTACACTAATGTTTGGCCATGTGACTCCATTATCGGGGGATTGTCTGTAATAGGTCGGAGCCAAGTAGACAATATCAAAATCAGTGGCTTTATCTAAAAGCAACACTTGTATAATAGAGTCCAGACTCATTTATAAAATGGGAGGCTGTGGCTCAGTGGGTAGTGTGCTGGACTTGGAATCAGGGGGTAGCAAGTTTGAGTCCCTCTGCAGTTAGCATGTCGTTGTGTCCCTGGGCTTCACCCCAAATTGCTCCTGTGGGCATTGTCCACAGTACTGAATGTATGTAAGTCTCTTTGGATAAAAGCGTCTAACAAATGACATGTAATGTAAAAACATAGTAGTTGGTGGTCCAACAAAGCAAAATGTAACCAATGTGAATATTTAAATAAAACAGAAGAGGAAGAGGTCTGCTGCATTACGATGCATGGTGATAATGGAACATAATTGGTTTTGGCAGATTATTGCTTTGAAGTGAATTATTGGCCTCCGCCAGAATGTGTGTGGTCCTTTGCAATGACAGTAGGCATGATAACATATTAATACACCACAGGAGACACTTGATGCTCTCCGCTATTAGGTGAAACAAATAAGAAATTATGTTTTGACACATAGTGGAATAAAAAAAAATATATATATATATATACAATGGAGCATCCCTAATTATTACTCCAAGTTTATTTACATATTTGCAGTTTGTTTAATTCATCATGGTCAACAGGCTGAGACAGCGAAATTGCTTTGGCATACTTTTGCATTGAGAGAACGTTTAGTGCTTTTAAACCATGACTGAATCTAGTCATAGTTTTAAACTAAAATGACATTGACACACAGGTTCTTGGTCAAGCTGAACCTGGCTATAGTTTCAAGTGTAGCAAAATCACATGAGGAATGTCCAATAACATGCATAGATCCGCCATACTTCTACCCTTGTAATGAAAATAAGCATTTTATGAATGTACTCCAAACCCTGAGCATTATGAATAACTGCATAGAAAAGTCTGCTTGCTTTTCTTCACCCTCTCTATATCAATGCTGGTTTCATATATTGAAGAAGGAACAGAGTGAAAGAGGATAAAGCTAAATGTAGTTACTTTATCAAAGTGCTCCCTATCATGCGCTTGATTACCCCTGATCCACTTCACTGCTATGAATGTGTCACATATTGGTGACTAAACACAGTTGTTATGATTTGTTCAAGTGTGCACAAAAGCCCTCTATGAAGGTGTGAAAGAGGCTTTCTACCCAGCATGCACCCACAAACAAACAGAGGATCAGAGCCGTAAAAAGAGGCCTTTTCAAAAGCTGGCTGGGGTTTTTATAAAACATTTTTTTGTACTGTAGAAAAGTGCTTGCACTTCAAAACTCAAACCAGCAGCCGAACATGGAAGGGAGTACGGTGTAAGCTATTTTTGGACACAGAGCATAACTAAAGCAATGACAAGCCAGCTGTGTTTCCACAGCTTCGTGTAGGGAGGAGGCAGGGAGGGGAGGAGGCAGGGAGGGGAGGAGGGAAAAAGGAGGGATGAGAAAGCAGTGGTGATTTGATGTAACTGGCTTCATTCAAGCTAAAGTTTACACAAACTACTCCAGGGCTTAAGCATAAGCCTGCTGATGGGAAGCTGTGATGTTATGTTTAGTTTAACAACACTGTATATGCAGCCCTGGAATGTAGTGCAGTTAAAGAGGGCTATCCCAAACTTCAGCAAGAAACCAAACTATTCCTTCAATAAATGATGTGAAGATGTGAGAAAAGTGTCAAACATGTTGGTGGAGGGGCCTGACACCCTCTCCAGGTCTCAGTTTGTGCCCCAGTTTAGCTTCCACTGAAGCCTCTGATACAGTTTGTCCTGTATGCTTTAACTTTGTGTCTAGGCTTTTCCATTTCAGTGTTATATTTCACAGACGACTACTTTATCAAGACATACTGTTACAGTTGCGTATAAACCGTACCCAGCTGGCAAAAGTTTCCCAAAATCTGGCTAGAAAATAAACTTCTGCTTAATGTGGTTTCAGTTACAGGCTGTTAATAAGTCAATTACAGTGTGTGGTAGTTAGCATGTGAATGTATTGAAAAGTCATAATGATAACATCAAACCACAAGCAACCTCTTGTGGACTATTTCAGTCAAACTCCACTGACAGCTATGTGAAAATGTCCTAAAGACAGCTACTGTACATGCAGTAGTGGAAAGTAACTAAGTACATTTACTCAAGTACTGTACTTAAATACAATTTTGAGTTACTTGTACTTTACTTGACTATTTCCATACTGCTACTTTATATGTGTACTCCACTACAATTCATAGGTTAATCGACTACTTTTACTCAACTACATTTATTTAATATATTTAGAAACTCTGTAGATTTGGATTAATGATGTGAAATATAATCAACACTTAAATAAGACTTTAGTTACACCTGGAGTAAATCCACCAGCTAGGTTATTAAAACTAGCTGCACCGTTAACAGCTTTGATAAATACATTAATAATTATAATCAAAATATATCATATAACATATTCTGAAATGGGAGGATATGCATAATGACTACTTTTACTACTGGTACTATAAGTATATTTTGATTCCAATACTTTTGTACTTTTACTTCAGTAACATTTTGAATGGAGGACTTTTACTTAGTATTCCTACACTGTGGTACTTCTACTTTTACACAATCTGAGTATTTCTTCCACCTCTGGTATTTTGACATTAATGTATTGGTACTTTTACTTAAGTAAAGGATCTGAATACTTCTCCCACCACCAGCTAAGTGAAGCAACAGTTTGATTTTTAGCTAACATTAGCAAAGCGATGCTAATTAAAAAAAACACGATAGATATGTTTACCTCTGCAGTCCGGAGGGAGGGCGGTTTCTTCAAAGCCAGTTTGAAAGAAGTTTCCATGGCTCCAGTCATTTTCATAACTTCGGCTCAAATCCCCCTGTATTACTTCCTCTCGAGGTATCCTCACTTCCCCGTCTCCTAGTTGCTCCTTTAGCCGAAACAACTCACATCCCCGTGGATCTTGTCCCCGCCGAGCTGAGCATGGATGGAGTTTACCCACCACTCCTCCTCCAGGAGAAGGGAGAAAAAACTTGACTCGTAACTACTGCGCGTCCGAGAAAGAGTAGATACAACCGAAAAAGTGTGACAGAAAGTTAATTCTCTCTGGCCTTTGGTGTTGAATTGTGTACATCTTTGGTAAAGGAAATATCCAGCTCAGTAGCTTGCGTCAGTGATCCAGGAGTTCAGATTTTAGATCCCTCCTCCTGCAGAGAGGGAGAGTTGACGACATCTGTCTGAACGGAGAGGAGGCGGCATTCAGGGCCGGTCGGAAACAGGGGAATATCTGGCAGCAGTGACACATGAGCGAATGAAGTGAAAAGATATTCGGGTCATTCCTAGCATTCGGTGCCATTTAGGTCCCCACCACATTATATCATATATTTTTTTATTTTAAAGGTCTAATTCTTATTTTTTAAAAGCTTGGTTTTAAATGTTTATACCCTCTACCATAAAACAACAATGTTATTTAGCCAGGATATTCAAAATTCGAAATAATTAGTCTGATTTTAGCACAAGTAGGCCAAATTGCTGTGTCCCCAATCATTTTTGCTCAACTTCTGTAACACATATACAAAAATAAATCAAATAAATACAAACAAATTCTACATTTTTGTCACTGTTGTATAACCATTTTGCTAATATTCCTCACCAAATTGAAATTGTTGTTGTTAATTCATTTGTATTGAAAATAAAGTGTGTGTCCCCTGTTTGAATGTCCCCGCTGTTACTCTGATTTGAATCCCTCTGGACACGCCCCTTTACTATTCCACTATTTGTATGACTCAAGAAGAAGAAGGATACATTTTGAGTGGGAAAATCATCTTCAAGAAGCAGAGTGAAGGCGTTCTTCCTTCAACGTTTTTTTTAATGTTTTAAATAACTTAACTGTTGCGGTAAAGCATAACATGTCCACCCTGTTTTGCTCATTTTTAGTGGAACTAATCATTTGTTTTACATTTAGAAAATACGGTGAATATATCTATCAAATATATTTTTCTGTTGTCACCAAGTGCTAGTATTATCATCACACATGTAGCAATAGCCAAGTTTAGCATAAAATGTCCACCCTGTTACTATTTTTCACAGTGGACACACAGTAACTGGGGATGGTAAAAAAAATTTTTTACCATCCCCAGTTACTGTGTGTCCACTGTGAAAAATAGTAACAGGGTGGACATTTTATGCTAAACTTGGCTATTGCTACATGTGTGATGATANTCGTCGTCGTCGTCGGTCGGTCGGTCGTCGTCGTGTGGTGTGTGTGTGTTGTTGTTGTTGGTTGTGTGTGTGTGTGTGTGTGTGTGTGTGTGTGTGTGTGTGTGTGTGTGTGTGTGTGTGTGTGTGTGTGTGTGTGTGTGTGTGTGTGTGTGTGTGTGTGTGTGTGTGTGTGTGTGTGTGTGTGTGTGTGTGTGTGTGTGTGTGTGTGTGTGTGTGTGTGTGTGTGTGTGTGTGTGTGTGTGTGTGTGTGTGTGTGTGTGTGTGTGTGTGTGTGTGTGTGTTATTTTGTTGAACACAGAAAAAACCTAATTTGAAAGATTAGTTTCAGGTGCAGTTTACTACTTTGACTCTCTTCCAAGTAACTGAAAAAATCCAATATCATGTAGTACAATTACTTTACATTGGGTTGGCAATAGTTGTATGTGTGTGGCCTGTCAGGGTTCTGTAAAGACAGTGGCTGCCATCAGGTTCCTATCAGGGCTATTTAAAGTGGCCACGCTCGTACTTCTCAGAATTGCGGGGTCATGGTAAAGATATAGTTTTTAAGCTGCACACACACGCAGTAGCATTCTGGTGAGTAAGCGCTTGTAAGTCGATTTAACATCTAGTTAGGACTGCAGGATATTTCTCATATCACCTTATGGGTTGGTCTTGGTTTAGCCTTTCAAGATAATAGTTAACTGGCATACGACCATATCAGCACATGACTAATTGTATGACTCGAGAATGAATCGAGCCAAGGAAAGTTAAGTCTGTGCTTTACGAGAACCTTATGCAGCTTACTCCGACAATTCCCAGAATCACATTTATCACCAAGCATTTGTTAGTGTTCAGTTTACAGTTTCACAGCTAATGCCGATACATGATACTGAGGCAGCAGGACCTCACTAACCGTGCAAAGACAAAGTGAAGCACATAGACTGCAGATTGGGTTACTCTGAAATTGATGTTAAACATTTTCATGTTCTATTTAGTTATATGCACAACTAGAGATGTTCCGATCACGTAATCGGGGATCGGAGCCGATCACGTGATTTTCAAAAGATCGGAATCGGGATTTTATTTAATGTTACAAAACAAAAATGACCATGTTCATGTCTTAAAGTCATCCTGAGGCCTTAGTTTTGGTTTAAAATTACACAACATCATGTATGTGTTGCTTCTTTTGGGCTTGTTTTCATAGACCTGGTTGCTTATTTCTCTCAAATCTGGCAACAGAGTGGCAGGGCGCAGTGTCTAATAGTAGCAGTAAGCTAACGAGAGGCTACGTTCAGCTGGTGACTCGGGAGTCGGGACAGAGAAAATGTCAGGAGTTTGGAAGTATTATAAAATTGAAAGCGAAGGCAGTGTAACAGCCAGATGCAATGTTTGCAAGGCGGAGGTTCCGTGTGGTGGAAAGAACAGAGCTACGTTCAACACGACCAATTTAATACACCACCTGAGAAACAAACACAAACAACAACA
>NW_011338489.1:506411-522958 GCF_000735185.1 Notothenia coriiceps
CAGAGGTGTGGAAAAGTACTCAGATCCCAGGTAAAGGTAGAAGTACCAGAGTGTAGGATTACTCTATTACAAGTACAAGTCCTGCATTAGAAATTGTTACTCAAATAAAAGTACATCAAAAATATACTTAAAGTAACAAAAGTAAAAGTAGCCCACTCACTATGCATATCGGCCCGTTTTAGATTAATATAAAGGACAACATTTGCCCCTGGATTGTAGTGGAATAGAATGATAGAGTAGCATAAAATACAAATACTCAAGTAAATGACAAGACTCTCATATACTTCAGTGAATGTACTTACTAGTTACTTTACACCACTGATAAAGGGGCATTTTCAAATAAATTATTGGAATGAAGCGAAGACATGACTTACTTTTGCTGACCAGTGGTCATAAGTAAAAATGATGGGAAAAAAATCTAAGTATAGTATAAGTAGAGTAGGCCTGCTTCAACAGTAGCAAAAGTAGCCCATATATAGGCCTAACCATAAGATATCAGTATAAATATATTTAATATCACATATATATCAACACAAATGACGGATGTATTTAATTAACCAACAATTAATTGTATTTCTCATAAAATTAATCATAAATTCCATTATACATTGCATTTGTAAGATAAATAATGATTACGCTATTTATTTCAAAAGTGTTGTCGTAGTCCAGCGTTAATGGCATAGAAAACCGCGTTCAATAGTTTTGAAACTCGAGTGTACGAGCTTCAAAAGCAGTCCCTCAACGCCACATAGAGCCTCCCTCTGACTTCTGACACTTCTAATGTCAGCATGCTCCCACAAACTGCCCAACATGAGGATTAATCAGACTAATGAAGTGCATGTTAAAGCTGCACAGTTTAGTAAAGACATTCACGGCTTCTGCTTTAGCGGGAAAATACTGCTTTTATGCAGTGCTTTAATTGGAATAAAAAAAGGTGCCAGTACTCTAAATCAGCAACTGTTTCAAGTCAATTTATTTATAAATAAATTGACTTGAAACCGTAAATAAAATAAATATATATATATTATATCCTCATGCTGGTGGGTTTGGATATTCTTTGACCATAAAAGTTGTATGGTCAAAGAATATCCACGCACTTCTCGCAGTTTTAACCCCGATTTAACGAACAGTGTTTTAAGTTTATGTTTTCCTAAAATAGCTATACGGACAGTGGGATTAATGCAATAATCACTGCGACTATGACACTCCTATTATTGCATAACTGCGGTGTGTGTGTGTGTGTGTGACGTGTGTATCCTGGGGAGGGTGGGGTGGAGCCTCAACCAGCGTCAGAGAGGTAAATGCAAAAGGTGGGTCCAATGTGTGATCCAGATGGTGAGCAACAGAAGTGAAACCACCTCCAATCCAAATAAAATTGCTATTCTTTGCACGGATTCAGAGCCACTTTCCAGACTGTTTAAAAATGAGGCAGCGATGGAGGAAATGTCATGGATTGGGCTCTCATTAAAACGTCTACCAGCAAAAGCAGAGAAAAAAGAAAAATCTGAATTCCCAAATGGGGTAACCCCAAAACAACACCAGTTTACATGTGTAAGCTATGCAATTTATTTTTAATTAAAAAATGTTTGTGGGAAAATAAAAGATAAACTTAGATCCTAATCTGACATGTGAAGAAACACACATTTGGAGCTGATCCATTAAATCAGAGCCGGGTCTGTGGATTCACTGGAAACTCGTTTTTTAATGCCGTCTTATAAACAGATACAAGGGTATGTGGTACATCAACTACACTTATAACTGTAGTGTGTATACCATCAGTAATTCCCAGATGCAAATTATAGCTCTTTTTGAGGTTTTGGGAAACATGTTTATATTTACATATCTCTTTTCCATGATTTATTTCCCCCTTTCCCCTTTGATTTTGTGACAGAAAGAATTCCCAGCAACATAAATTCTTAACATCGGCATTTTTATTGCACAACATTCCCATAAAATTGGGAAAAAATAATTTGAAGAGACAATTCAAGACATTCTGTACAAATACATGGAAATAAACAAGAGTATGTACAGTTTACATGAACCGTTACACATACCATGGGCTAAACTTACTAAATAATTTATTCATATACAAAGAAGTGAAAGCAGGTATAAATTCATACCTTTTAAACATAATGGCTGGGTTGTACAAAATGTAGGCTGATACAGCGGAGCATCTTCAATGCAACAAGCACGTCTCTAGACATTTTACCAGCAAAATGAGCTCTGATGCATTCATGCCACATCTCTTAAGACTTGGGTCATATACAGGATCAGAAAGAAACACATTATTCCTGCTTTCTCTAACAATACAAGCCATTCTCAGCATTCAGTCCAACATATAATGTGTATACGCTAATCTTTAAGCACACATTTTTAAACATTGTGGAAGGGTTGTTCCAGTAAGTACTCATTTGAATATTTATTGAGCTTATCGGCTAAATTAAGCTCCTCCCTCTGCCTTCATATGTATTTAAAACTCTTGTGTTTCCTCTCTGCTTTGACCTATATTAAATAATGTTGGGAAATGTTTAACTCCTCCTTTTATTTCTGGAGTTAATTAAAGAGATAACAAAATATAGATTTATTTCCAATGCCGATGAAACAATAAAAAGTACTTACAACAAAAAGTATTAACAATAAAATACCATTGGCCCCCACTGCAGAAAACACCCTATGCACAGGAGAGAATCCACCTAAACTGAAACTATGAAAGGAACCTCTTATTTACGCTCACCAAATCGCACCCTGGCTTTAAAGATATAACAGAAAAATCACTTTTCAATGTCATGGAAAACCTAAAGAAACATTATTTTTAAAGGGTGCTACTAGAGCTTTTATATTCTGCGTGTTTCTGTGAGTATAACCGTCATAGAAACATGTTTGAAAATAGTGTTAACTCATACATATTTGTATCTATTGTGTTAACTCATACATATTTGTATCTATTGTAAGGCCTCCCGTGTTCCTCTTTTTGTCTGCAGCAAACATCGAAGCCGTAAACATTGTAGAAAGGTGGCGAAGCTATAAAAGTGTGAAAATACTTCAGCATTTGGGTTGTAAAATACATGTAGATGATGTGTGTCGGAGCTTTTATCCACAGTAGAGCGGGGAACTTAAAACACATTCTGAAAAATATGTGTGAAACAATCATCCCCAGGAATTTACCAAACTCCCCTTGTTGAAGAACACAGCATAGGGTCTGCACGAAGATGCCGCTGACATTCCTCTGATTAAAATACCTTCAAACGTTTACCTCAGGGTTTTCTATTGGGTGACTGTAAATGTGTGTCATCCATGTGAAGATCTGAGGTAGTGCTGTACCTATGATAAGAATGTCAAAGCCGCTTTAAGCGATCTCAAAACCGGTTTGTCGAACCAAAAATAACCTCAATTACAATAAAACGTGTCACTGGGATATCTCAAGGGAAATTTGGCTTGTAAACAAAAACATGAAGATAAATGAAATAACATAAATGCATGAGATTGATAAAGTTCTCAATAATATTAACCTTAAAATGTTCAAATAAAAAAATCCATCTTGTAGTCTGACACAGATTGTACAGAGAAAAAGTAGAAGGAAAAAAAGTCCAATGTTATTATACCGTAGAAATCCTTAATGTTTCATTCTCACCTGGAAACATTTATAAAGTCTTTGGCGTTTTTCTGTCCAAAAATAAAAAGAGTATTTAAAAGAAACATTCAAAGGACTGGGAAACCTCCACAGAGGGACTCTAGCTCCCCCCGGTGGTGTAACATCTACACTGCAGAGCGAGAGGAGAACACCATGACGGGGGTCAGCTGTGGAGAATGGACGGTTGATTTGGGGCCAGAGTGCCCCCCCCCCCTGGTCTGACAGCCTCATAGGAGGATCTGGGCCACATAGGGGGAGTGGGTGCTGGCCACTGCGGCCAACAGGGGGAGGTCGCTGGACTCGATTCTGAAACGACACCAGAGCAAACATCAGGATAAGATCTACGTGGCCTGTTTAAAGTAACACCATTTATAAATATCACACTGCCATGTTTAATTGGTAAAAATCACACAATGAAAAGTTGCTGGTTGTTTAATACATTAACGGGGTTTTTTCCAGTAAGGTGCCATGTAGTGATGGGCATTATGGCTCTTAGAAGGGAGCCGGATCTTATGGCTCCGTTCCTTTGCGAGAGCCGTTCAAAAGAGCCATTTTTTTTAAGGGGGCGGGGTTAATAGGTTTATCTGCAAAAAATACCTTTTATAATTCAATCAAATTTAGCCCTGTTTTGACTAATGATTTATATGTGTACACATAGCCTATCACTTAAATTATTCAATACATCATTTGTACTGAAGTATTCAAAAGTAAAAATTACATGCTGTGGCCAATTGTTTTCGTTGCATTTAAAGACCCTTGAAACTGATTGTAGAACCACGCAAAAAAAGAAGCTGATAGCAACACCTATACAAACTGACCACAAATCTTTGCTGAGCTTAAAAATAATCATAAATAAATAACATAATGAAAATAAATATATTGCATTGCTCAAAACAGCAGCATCCAACAGTCTCTAATCCTTGGATATGACATGTCACTGCATGCATGCACGGAGCACCCGTAGCGCGGAGATCATCATATCATTCTGTCTTGTATTAGGCCTCCTTATCAACAACAAAAACGGCTCGTTCGCGACCGACACATCACTAGCGCCATGTGGGGCGTCCTTATGGGCAAATAACAGTTATGTTTAAATTCAGTAATACTCAGAAAAACTCACTGTGTACCATAGAGCTCTAAAACAATCCTCCCTCAGTAAATTGCAAAGTTGAATGTTCCTATAGTTTTAAAGCCTTCATTGGACTGCATGTGCATTTGCATCATTATAGTGATTATAGTGCATGAGACAAATAACAGGGACCTGCTGCTAGAGATACAAAATCCACAGAATACGTTTCAGTAGATTAGTTAGGCATTTATGTTCTGCTTTCCAGCACATGTGAGTGGAGAATAAAGGTTAACCCCTTACCCTAAGACCATGCCCAACTCTTTGACATGGACTCTTGTCTGACCCTTCAAATACTCAGCAAGCATCTTGCTCTTGAAGTAGATTTCCTGCAGGCGGTCCTCAAGGTGCATGATACACTGAGGAGAAGAGGAAGGAAACATGGATGTTAAAGCACAGGAATCAAAGTGGTGCTTGCTGCTGAATAACCAGTGTTTGGCTGAGAGGTGTCACGTACAAAGTTGGGTGAGATGTTGAGTTTGTAGAGCTGGTGGGTGGACTGCAGTAAGTTTGAGACCAAGTTGGACACCAGGACCTCCTTCCCCAGCTTGTTGACGTCTGTGGCTCGCCTCTGACTGCTAGCCACCTGCACCGTCCACTTCTCTGTGTCTGCTATAATGCAGACGGCCTCCGCGATAGGCTCGTCCAATACTGGATGCTGCAGAAGAGAAAACATTCAGTTACAATAATACACATGCATAAAGTGAAGATAAGGGTTCAATGCAAAACCACATTTTCTTGTAAATGACTTGTTTGCAATCACATTCTGGTTGTTCAAAACGCTTCAATGGCAATGAAAATGAAAAGGTTTAACACTTGAACTTTACCTGAACAGCGTGGGTTAATTCGGCCATGAGGCACTGCCGAAGCTTTTCGTCACTAGGCAACCCTTGCAGTACAAAGTCTGGCACGTAGGTGGGGCAGTAGCCTCCGAACAGAGAGCGGCCAAAGTTGGCAATGCTTGGCTTCGAGTAGTTCTCCACTAACTTTGACCTATAAAGCAAACATGTGATGAGATATGTGATCCCAAAAGATAAAGATAGATACCTGCCGTCATTATAACATCAATTACAAAGGAAGACAAAGTCAGAAGGGATTTATTACTTTTCATTTTGAAAACTCATATGTAAACTTTATGGCTTTTTTTTGTTTGTGCAAAGATGAGGGGAGAAAGATCAAGATACAGTATTTCCCTCAAACTGAGACGATATCTACACAAACATGTACTTTAAAAACAATAAAAGGTGTTCAACCTATGTTTTACATCAGAATCATAATGGTAAGTAAGTTTGACAAAAATAACTGCATTTTTTTTTTGGCTATTCTAGATTGACTCAAATGTTCTATATAATCTGATGACTAAAAAAAAATGTTTATTTACATTTTTCAAAACCAGACAGAAATACTTTTTTTTTTACTAGGATTAGACTAAAATGTCCTGATTTTAAGTTAAATAAAACCTGAAAAAATAACAGCATAGGGTTTACTCAATGTGATAAAAACTTCAAATTAGTATTTTTCACTAAAACTAATGAAACAAAATGAACATTAGCGTTTGCACTAGTTATTGTGTCATGTACTCACCCGGGGAGGGGCAGCAGCATCTCCTCCTGCCAGTCCTCTGTGTCCTCGCTCTCACTGTCCCCCAGCGCACTGTCCGAGCTCTCGTTGCGGGGGATCTCCCAGTCGTTGGCCGGCATCGCCTTGTTCTTTTGGTCCTCTGTGCCCTTGCTGCTCTCATCCTGGGGGAAGGGGACCGACAGCAGAAGACCCTTGTCCTGCTCAACAGAACAGCTTCTGCTGCAGCAGCATGTGTCGGAGGAATCTGTGGAGCCACACCTGCACCTCCTCTGGACGCTCAGCAAAATGTCTCCCTTCCTGCTGGACCCCACCTCCGGCCTACCTGAACCTAAACACAGACCTATCCCCGGACTGCTGTGGCCCCCAATGTCCCCGGGTTGGGGGACTCCCGAGGGGTCCAGCAGGTCTTTGTGCATACTGTCTGTGCTGCTGGCCGTCGGTCGTTTGGCCACATCTTCTATAGTCCTAGTCTCCACGGGGTTATCCACACTGAAGTACTCGTCAAAATCGTCCACACAGTTGGGGGTCCACTTGGGCATCTTACTGGACACCCGCTGCAGGGGGGGGGCTGCCTTGGTCTGTTTGGTTTGGTCCTCTGATTGGCTGCTGCTGCTGGTCTTCGACTCCGCTCCACTCTTGGGTTTGTGATGTTGCACCTGATGCTGTTTCTGCTGCATCAGCATCAGCTGCTGGTGGAGAGGTTTGTCCTTGAGGTGCTTCTTGTACTTCTTCATGTCCTCTTCCACTTTCCTCCGGCGGCTCTCTGTGTCCGACTCTGGAGACATGGAGTCTCCGATGAGGAAGGTGACCTTTGTTGCCGGCTCGTCCTCTTCTGTCAGGATCAGAGACATGGGCCCCGACGCGGTGCTTCCTGGAACTGGCACTGCAGCAGCAGGCGTGTTTTTATCATGGAGCTTCTTCTCCAGAGGGATCTCTAACGGCAGAGAGGCCAGCACCCTGGGGGGCTGGGTCCCTACGCCTGCATCCGTCCCAGCCTCTGAGCCGGGGGTCTTCTGCTCTGTAGGGACAGGAGATGGTGATGATGCCAGTGAGGCTGTGGGTGTGGGCTGGACGATGAGTCTAAGGTCTCCCTTGGTCTCTGTGTCCAGCACACAGACCTCCTCCCTGGGGGACGCCGAGCCCACCCGCAGCACCGTCTCCAGCCGGGCCTCTGGGACTCCCGGGGGGCTGCTGGACTCCCTGAGCAGCCCCCCGGGATCAGCTGATTCTGCAATCCTGATAACAGCACTGTCCCCCGTCTGAAGCACACTGCTCCTGGACCCTTGACTGTCACTGCTGTCCTCCTCCTCTTCCTCCTCCTCATCCTCCTCCTTGGGTGTGTCCCCCCCACCCTGCTCCCCCTCTGTGTCTGTGTAAGTGCTGCTCTGGAGGCTGTTGTCTGAAGGGTAGCTGCTGTCCTCTGCCTCGGTCTGCCGGCTGTGGGTGGGGTGAGACAAGTAGTCCCCGCTGGGTTTGTGGACGGTGACCAGCACGTAGTCCGACTCCTCCACCTCTCCTCTCCTCAGGGAGGTGGTGATGAGGGAGCCGGGGATGACGATGGCCTCGTCCTCGGCGCTGTCCAGCATGTGCGTCTCCAGCAGCTCGGAGCAGCGGATGAAGTAGGTGAGGATGTAGAGGAGCCTCTGGACCAGCTCCTGTCTGCGGCCCACCACCACCGTCCTGGACAGCCGCACCGGGGACCCTATGGCCCCGTACAGGTCGCCTACACAGTGAGGGAAAAACAACTCATCAGCACTTCTGTACAGCCATTTAGATTTATCAAATTATTTTATCAGGTAATGTTTTTTTAATCATTTATTTATGCTCGTTCTATAACATTTGATTGTGAAGTCTCCAGGTTTGCCGCAGTGTGAAGTTGATTGGATGAACGGTTGTCGAGAAAATTACTCATAAATAGGTTATAGATCTTTCTTTCTTTATATATCATTAAAATGAGCGAGCTGTACCGAGCAGGCAGTTTGTAGAAGAGTAAATAGGGGTCCCCTCTGAATACACTACACAGTGTGTACATAACACACTTCTAATACATACGACAACAAAACTGGCACAAGAGACAGTCATTTCTTGGATCCCTGAAATACATCCATCATGAGAGAAAAGTTGTGTGATGAAGACTTTGAGAAAAATACATTACGTTTGACTTACATTTTAGTATCTGGATATAAAAAGAGTTTATATCAATATTTGAGGCTTTTATTTTACTCTCACAAAGGACATATTACAGAACTTATGAAGGTATGTTTAAACAATCGCCAGTCAAACAAACAGAAGACTAACGTGTTCTTTCCTCTCTGGTGTGCAGTTCTCACTATGAACACCAGGAGGCACCATGAACTCACTTTCCCAGAGCTCTCCATGTCACATGAGGTGAAAGTGTGGACTACTCAACATACTCTATAAGATGTTTGTGTATTTAAAGGATATCACCACTCACTACATGCATCTACAAATCATCTACAGCTATACTGTGTGTATAACACATTAAAAAGAGAGAGACTAGGCAGAAGTGCACAAATAGATGATTAGTAATGCAACATGTTACAATAAAAAACACTGATGCTTTACACAGCAATAAGCATTTAAATGAACTGCACCTCATTGGAGTATTATTTCATTTTACATTTTTAAATTGCGTTTTTATCACAAGATCATTAATGCATTACACTTCTGAAACGGACATAAGAGCTACAACAGAGTGCAGTCTAATGGAGCTGCATGTGGAGAACATTCAGTCCCAACTTGTCTTTGTGCTGGGATGATTAATGATGACAGGTGAGGATGCGTTCCAGCTTCAGCGAAAATGAGGATCAAACACAGGTGTTCCATCAGACGTCCATTTATGTTGTCCATGTGTGTGCTTGTGTGTTTGTTTTCTGAGTGCCTCACCTAGTTGTGCCCAGAGCGGGTTGTAAGGGTGCGTCTTGGCCAGCATGTCGACGCTCTTGGAGGAGTGTTTCTCGAGGAAGATCTTGATTGGAGGCTGCCCATTGGGCATGACGGTGGGCACCCAGGCCAGATGATTGGTCAGGATGGCTGTCAATAACGCGGGGAGGAATCTGAAATAAATCAGATATGGGTTGGTGAGCAAAGAGTCGAGGAGAATCCAAACATCCTAGCTGTGTGAACCCGATCAAAAATGACTTCTCAGTTTCCCTCCTGACCTTATTTGGTGAGGTCAACTTGGTCAGACCTTTTGTTGCTGGCCACAACACACACATCCATTGTTTGCCACACACACACACAAATAGAAATGTATGCAGAAAGACACACACACACACCAATACGAATGATTCACTTCTCACTCCTGACCACAAGTGTCTACTTCCTTTCCTGTCTCATGACTCAACACCAATGCTACTCAAGTTCAGTCATGTGCTCCAGCACAGTTGTGACTGCGGCACTCATCACTAGCATCATGGGAAAACTGACAGGACGCCTCAGAAAAGAAATTATGTCTTACGAGACATTTTGTTGCCAGGGAGACATATGGCTTCATCCGAGAGTCAACATAGCGTAGAAGTAGTTGTGTATCGTCAGGTCCAAAATGGATGTGTGGAAGACACCCTGACATTGGTGGAAATGCTGACTTTTCAGAGAAATTATGCTAATGAGGAAACACCAGTGGTTGCCTAGGAGACACCACTTAGAGTGTGCAGGGATTTAGAGAACATGAGAAAGTGAAAGGTAGTAATAGTAAAGTACAGACACGTTCTGATTCTTCAGTCTGATAAACAGTATTCCACCACGACGTCTTCCAAGTGGAGGAGGGGTTTTTATTGCTCGTGGAATTTCTTCAAAATTATTCTTGAACCCTCAATTTAATCATTTTTATGTCTATAAAGGGTTAAAAAACTATGTTTTATGATTGTCTTAACATGTTATTTTTGCTTTATGCAATCAATGATACAATTTGAATAAAGAATGCGATAAAAACACTTCTAAATGCTACATGGATCAAGTGTGAATATGTTCCATAAAGGCCTTGCTACCAATTCATTTGTGTACAATTAGCAGTGTTTTGACGTGGCTTTATGACAGCAACAATAAGCAATTAGAGACTGGCATTCACAGCTCCCTCAGAGGCAGACCAATACATGCAAAGAGGGTGAAACACTCACTTGTGTGTATGTTTGAGAGCCATGAAAAGGGTGAGAAAGACGATAGACTGAGTAGAATAGAATGAACAGTGTGTGAACCTGCATGTGTTTCTCTGTTTATAGGCTTGTCCAGGAAGTAGAAGCAAAAAAGACTAACTTTTCTTTGTGTCTGAGTTCTGTTATGCATGTCTTCTCTCTTTACATTAGTGAGCTTAATGCTGTCAGCTCAGAAAAGATCAATCGAGTGGTGAACAGCCTGATCTTCACAACAGGTGGGTTTGCTGTGGCCTACCACTCTTAAAAACCAGTAAGTGATATGTGTTTGGAAATGACTTTTAACGTATTTCCATGATCCCCTTTTTGAGATACTTTAAAAAAAATGTCTTGACTGATGGCGGCCTAGGTGTGAGAACAAGCAGTCACTCAACTGGTTCTTGGAGGCCTGCTCCATCAGCAGCGAGAGCTCCCTCATGAAGTGACCGCAGAGCTGGTTCTTCTCCGACGCCCCGGACATCATGGTCAACCAGACGGGCTCAGCCACCCTCGGCATGGTGTAGAGGTCGCAGATTGTCATCCTGGAGATGAGGTACGGCGAGGGAGGGATGAAAGAGCATGGAGAGGGGCATGGACAGGGAAGGAGGGGAAAAAGAGACAAAACAGACAGAGAGAGAACAGACACGTTATTGTCTCTCGGGGTAAACAAAAGAGATCTCAGTTCACAGACTGCGCTGGGCCCATGGGAGACCCTCGTTGTGTGTGTGTTTGAAACAGTCCAGCAAACTTGACTCCCAACCCTGTCTCCTTGCTCTGTACAGTGTGTATATCTATCTGTATGAGGCTCAGTTGGAGCGTTTGTCCATTGAGAAGGAGTGGAGTTTCCATGGAGCGTGGGGCGTGTTGGTGAGCATGTCTCGGCTGGAGGCCAAGCTTTGACACAGGGGCAGAGGGGAATCTTTGCAGCCGGAGGAATGTGGAGAATCAGGCGTTTTTAGTCAGAGCTCAAATATGCACTGCAGCTGCTGGATTATGAGTTTGAAAATGCTAAACTGTGCAGATGTTTTATCTGCTTTCCCTGCGAACATATCGAGCAAATTCAAGGGAAATACATTTGACCGAAAGTGATCTGTCACAAGACTTTTAACTGATAAGCACTTAGTGGAAGCTTGATTTAGTGTAACAGGAAACTGCACAAGATCTAAGACAGTAAACATTCAACCCTTTTTGACCTATACAAAAAACTTGGTGATAGGGGAGATGTGGCCATGCTGCATGCTGGGAGAAAACGCAGGTGTCACAAAGTGAAAGTGACCTTCACTAGTTCTCCAGTAATCAAGCTATTTTAGGTGGATGTGTTTCTTCAAAGCAGATAGGAACAACATGCGTAGTCTTTGTTTACCGGTTCATAAGAAGAAGTTATGGACAGGGAGCAAAAAGGAGAACTTGTCAAATCCAGTGCATTGCAATACTGTTGTTGCTCTAGTTCTTTTTAGACGGTTTAGTGTTGTAATCCAAAACCTGCTCTTGGCGGGTTGATAATATTAACACAATGACTGTGGTGGTGGACAAGAACGCCTATTGCAAGAAAAATGCTTGAACTACCTCCAAAAACCACTCAATTACAGCTTAAGTGTGCTTTATGACGTATAAACAAATCTTCGGTTTCGATTACATTTTGTAGCAAAGCTTGCTTTCTCTCACCAAGAAAGAATGATTGAACCAATGGATGAGAAGCTTACAAGAGAGTGAGTGATCACTGCATGAGACAATTTGAGCTTTAATCAATTTCTTGACATTAAACAAGGAACCATTACTAACTGTAGTACTTAGCTGCCAAAGACTTGATGTCACTTGCAAATCAACATACCCTAAACATGTCGCTGACTCTCTTTACACGTCGTTGTCAGCAGAGATGATCCATCATCAGGGCTGCAGCATCAAATAACCTAATAACACTTTTTGATTCCTGGTATAAATGGGTTGACTTATCCGTGGCCTTTAAAGCCCCAGTCGACCCAGATAATGTGGGGTGTACATACAGCCTCTCTGCAGCAGCTGTTCAGGTGAACTTTAAAGAGCGTGATGTGAAATTAAACTGTTGTGTCGAGGAGACTGATTTGAAATGCTCTCACTATGGACGGGAGCGATTCAAACCATTCTGATCTCATACACGACTTCTGGCTCAAGCTGTGTTTTCGAATGCCAATTTAAATTGAAAGCACCTTGTACGTATTAAGAGTTATAGCACAAGAGTTATGGGCATTGAATCTAATAGTGCAATTACTAACCGATAATCCTTATGGGTTTATTTTATTTTTGTTTCTTAGAATCCTAATACAAACATGTAAGTACTGTACTTTCTTTTTGCATTGAACTACAATTTTTGCACTATAAATTATGAAGGCACCGTTGATTTTTTGCTTACGGTGCTTTAAAAACCTTAAAATGTTGGGCATGAATGTTGCATTAACAACTCTGAGGCACAGTTTCTAGTGGCCTCCATTAAGTACTTGCATACTTTCGTCCAAGAGAAGGATAAGCACTTTTTTTATGCTTGTGAGCTAAAATGGGAAGTGGAGTCTCTCCAACCCTAATGTGTTAAGTGGCTCTGCCGCCATCACTACTCCTGTTTTCCCTCTAACTGCAAACCCTACAGTAACCCCACAATATAGGCTGGTGTGACTTATATGTGCACATGCCTCAGCTAAGTGCCCAGCTTATCTTCGACAGCATGCGTGGGTATGTGTGCATGCCCACCCTCCCAACTACGTCAATCCGGAATCAGCATCTTGCAAAGGCATTTCCTCCAGTTCCTCCTGTAATGTTCCATGAAGTCAAAAGCCCTTAATGGCAAAGGTGGCTGCACTTATATTTAGCTGCTGTCTGAAGGTGAGATTTTACAGATATTTAGTTAGTCCCGGGATCTCACATATTATTTACTATTCTGGTGCCCGTGGCCAGTGTCTGAGGAAGATAGGGTTGCCACTTCGCAGGCTTGGGTTGCTGTGGCCGGCTGCCAACAGGCATATGACTGCAGCAATGAGGGAACCTCAGATAGACTGCAAGTGTGTGTGGCAAGTGCACGCACACACACACACACACACACACACACACACACACACACACACACACACACACACACACACACACACACACACACACACACACACACACACACACACACACTTAAGGTTGTGTGTTTTACGAGGTACCAAACAGTCATAGAGTAGTGACAAGCATATCACACCAATTCAAATGTTTAAGAACCTTTATGATTTAATATTTGATTTCATTACACATTAAAAGGTTAAATCCTTCTGGGAACTGGCGTTTCTAGACAAATAATAAACAAAGCATCCTCATTGGGTAGTTGTGGTGGAGAGTTGAGAAGTAACTGGTAGCTTCAAACATTTCAGCCAAATAAGCTTCCTCAAAAACAAACAAAACTCTATGGGATGAACTCCCAGCATGCATAGCAACATCTGTGGTTTGCTACAGGTAGGTCACAGTGTGTTCCTCCTTTCTTTTAGCTAACATACTACAACATTTCTTACTGTATGGCGTTATTTTTGTGCCTCTATCCTGAGCACGCAATGGAGCATTTTGAGCATAGAAAATGTTATTGAGCGCACAGGTTGGCACTTGAGGGTAGTCTTATTGTAAAGTGGTACTCAATTATCTATTAAATTATGCGCATATGACAAAAGGACAGAGACTGTTAGCATCACGCTATCCTGACACATCAACCCCAGTGGGTGTTCATTAGTTATTCATTGATTCGACACCTCAGCACGCCACATCAGTAACTGGAGCAGAATTACACAATCCCTTCACCTTATCTCCGTTAACTTTAGAGTCCATAAAATCACCTTGTTATTCAGAGACACAGCGTGCTCACTGACAGTTATCCTGTAGCACATGCTAACAATATTAAAGCAATGAAAAGCACCATTCAGTTCAATTGTTACAACTAACAAAGAGGCATTTAAAGGACACCTTTATGACGGCAATGCATCAAAGTAATGTGACACTTGCCTAGTGACCATAAGAAATATGACATAGGGAAAAAGAATTATCTTCTAAACCTTGTTGACAGATCAGGTGCTTATTTATCTGCAGGCCATAGCAGCTGGAGAATATCAGATGTTATCAACAACAGTTTACTGCCTGCTTGATATGTGTTCATTAATGACCGACTCATTGCACTATCCCGCTTTTAACACGGCCACATAGTCAATAAACCAACAACTTGACTCACAATATTAATTGAAAATGATTTTGTTGACTTAACGGCAGCACTGATCAAGGTTTACAGTAACTGTCCACATTTGTTCCCAGTTCCTTTTCCACCAACCTAACAAGTTCCAGAGCAGCCAATACCATGTTGCCGTTATTGATAAATTCCTGTCTGCCTTCTTCCGTTGATTTCTCTGATGTCCGATGCTCTGTCTTGTACCTACTTTACTTCTCTCCCTTGATCCTCCTTAGCAACGGTCATTATGTTGCTTAGCAGCAATGTGTTTGAGTATTAACAACCTCTGAACATTTCCAATTTGACCAATCAGAATCTAATATTCAACTAAGCCGTGTAGTTAACCAAGATGATATACGTTTATCAAACTGTGTAATGTAAACCTTCACACACTAAAAAGAGAGCCAGAGAATGTGAACAAAGTCATCTGTAAGAGATAACGTGTTGGGTTTAAGATGGAAACATCTTCTCCCATCTCTTCAAACTAAATATCAACCGACTCCATCTAACGAGGGCAGCCGGGAAAAAACTTTGGCCCAACCCTATGATCTATGAAGTATTTGCCAGTTGTCATAAGGGCAATAGTAAAATAATGAATGAAGTCCGATCATTGTCTGCATTATGGTGAGAGAATGTGAATTGTTGCCATACCTGAACTCGTTGAGTCCTTCCACCATTCGGCTGTAAGCCAGGGCTCTCTGAGTGGCATCAGCTGACCGACGACACTTCATGGCCTTGAGAGTGAAACAACACAAATGCTCTTTGAGATAATTGGCACTGAAGCTGATTAAACACTACGCAGGAAAGGTGAAGCAAGGAATGTGAGGGGGGGGTCTCTGGAAGTCCTCCAGAGCTGCGACAGTGCCAACAACAGACAGCAGTAAACAGAATCTCAGATATACAAGGTGTGATCATTGAGTGGTCATCTGACAGCAACTCTGATCATTACACCAGCAAAGGTCTGCATTCAATGCTATTCATGTCTCGCTGCTAAACGCATTTCACTGACAGGCTTATCTTCACAGTGTCAATCAGGGAAGCAACAGCAGTCATAAAGGGGGAAACAAACTTCTAACACATCAAAAGAATCATCTTTGTAGTTAATAACAACACAGCCAATCAGCGTCATACACAAACTCACCTGTTCGATAGCGCTCTTGAGTTTGTTCATGTGGCTTTCAAAGAGAGGGAAGTGGGAGAAGAAGAAATCCTGGAAGCGGTTGTTCTCCTCCGTGTTGGGGGACAGCATGAAGATGACGCCGATGGCGATCTTCTTCTTCCGAGCCACGCCGAGGCTCGGTCCGGCGCTATCGTCAGACATGTTGAAGCTCTCCTCCACTGACCTGATGGGGACAGGGCACACAAGGAGTCACAAGGAGCAGAAGATAATCCGATACAACCTCCGAAGCCTGAGATGTTTGTGTGGCTGCTCAGATTTCAGAATGTTCGCCTGCCCTTGAAGATCATTAAAGTTATATATTAAGACTAGATCACAAATGACCTTCCCTATACTGATTACTACTGATTGATATTACAAATACATTTTCCATGTACTGCAAACATTTTGTCATTTATACATCTAAGAGGAAAAATACGCACGTCACATGTCGAGGGGCTTTGAATCCCAGCCCTTTTCAGCTGGGAAACAAGATGCTTTGGTGCTGCTGAAATGTATCGCCTGGAAGATACGAGCACTCAGAGGCGTACAGCTGCATTGACAAGCCAACACAGCATCCTGTCTAGTCACAGCACTGTGTGTGTGTGTGTGTGTGTGTGTGTGTGTGTGTGTGTGTGTGTGTGTGTGTGTGTGTGTGTGTGTGTGTGTGTGTGTGTGTGTGTGTG
>NW_011338489.1:523003-545489 GCF_000735185.1 Notothenia coriiceps
ATAGTATTCTGTCTACATTTTCCGTCTCGGCATCAGGAACGTGCGGACAACAAGGTATACTTAAAACTTCTTTTCTCCGACGGACTCGAATCGATTTTTACTTAACACTTACTCCTCTGCTATCTGACTTGGTCCATTTCTTTAAAACCCGTCTTATCTGGTAAAATTCTTAAATTATGCCGGATTTGTACCTCTTACCCGTAACCGTAGGGAGGATAGTCTCTTAAGACAAATTGAGCGAACATATATAATACCCCAGTATTCAACCTCCCCTGTTATAAGAGTTTAAGGCCCTGCTAAAAATAAGCATCCATATATTTGGGAGGGCTCATCGACTTTTACCCAACCCATAGGGACCCAAAACAGAGAGGTAAAATAAATTTTTGTTATATCACCTAAATCTTAATCACTGGGAATATAGCGTCTCTTAAGGGGGTTTACTTACTAATCCGATTGTTCACAAACCATTATCTCAAGAGTGGAAACCCTTCGGTCTTTTTATTTTTATAGTAGGCGTTTATTCCTTTAGTATACGAGTCTAAGTTGGATAGGGAGGTGTGGCGCTTTACCGAGCCTACAACCGCTTCGGTTTCGATCACAAGTATCGTTTGTCTTTTTTCTCCCTATCCCCCGGTAGGCGAACAGGCAACACCGGGAACACATCTGATTTACCAAACCTATAGTACAATAAACAATTATGGGGAAGTCGACAACCTAGACTTTACGTCTTCAGAGGTTTGTAAACTCTATAATAAGTGGTAGGGTTTTAGAGGAGTTCTGAAGGTAGTCCATAAAAAGGTAAGTTAGGACAGTTTCCGGAAAAACGTCGTAGGTTGCTGTCCCAAACCGCCACAGAAAGTGTAGTGAGGAAAGTACCTTCATATAATGCGTCGAGACGGCTTATAATCCTTTTCGAACTGCGGGAACTTGCTTCCGGTAAGCCAGAACCTCTAATTCCTTACCATGTTATACTAAGATGCGGAAGAGGCGGTTTCAAAATGTGTCTTAAAAACATTAGTGTTGTGTCAATTCCTACCCTTGCTATCCTGGGGAAAAGACAACACCAAATGGTCCCGAACCCTGTCGCACTATTAACCGTCGGGCATTTCTCACCACCGTTCTCATGCGGTTGAGTATACGGAGAAGTTGTTGTATGAGATTATCTCCCCCCCCTCATCAAACAGACCTTGTAAATATTAGAGGATATCCTAGGGTAGACAGGAACGCACAGAAGCGAATAGTATAAGGGGTTCCGAAGGGGCTTAAAGGAATGTCAATTTATACGGTAAGTCAGAATAGAACCGAGACAGTATTCAACCCTAAAAGATTGACTAGGATGTTCCTAAGTCTACATTGACTCCATAATAGACCCATAAGACTTCGATATTTCCCCTAAGCACTATAAGATTTCCTCCTCAAATAAAGTCGACTAGATTGACATACCAAAGGCAATAGATTAAACTAACCAAATATCCGAGATAGGCTAACCGTTAAATAGAAGATAATGAGGTACCCGTCTTCGAACGGTTCCGAAACGGTGGGAACCAGGACATTTCTAACGGAATTGGTTTTCCTCCAAACGAGCGTTAAAATTGATTTTTCGTTATCGAGAATATGAGATCGCAGGGTTTCTTCCCGAGAATACAAAAGGACCTCAATGTCATCCTGAGAATGAGAACACAGATCAACCAGGTCGCAAGTAATGGACTTCAGACCTCCGTCGTGCGCAAATCGCCAGTGAGAAGTCTCTGGTGTAACCTCTGGCAGTCTGAGAACGAAGAGACAGACAGCTTGCTGTTGTGTACATAATTTGTAGGTACATCAAATATAAATTTCTCGTCGAAAACTAGATACTGACGAAGTGGGATAATTTCTGAAAATCTCAACAACTCGCACATCACACCGCAAAGACGACCAATTTAATAAAGCAGCAAAGTACTATAAGCGTTCCGCAAGAACTGTTACAAGGATTGGTCAGATTTATACATAGGTTAAGTCGAAGGCCCGAACGAGACAGTATCTACTCCTAAAGATTGACGTAGTCGTTAACAGATCGACTATGCAAACAATGTATATTCTGAGAAAGTGTTGCTTTATCTTTATGATACAAAACTAATCCCATAGACTTCAAGTACCTAATCTACAATTGTATTATTGGGCAGCGCAGCTGCGCACAGCCATGTTTTACTTCTCCTCCTCTGACCCTCCAGCATGGCTAGCCATTGAACGCAATACAGCACCGGGCCTATCCCTCCAGTCATATATCTACTCTGCTCATGCTAAAAATAAAAAAAAAACAGACAAAAAACCCATTTGTTAAAAATACTCTTTCTGTTTGGCATAAAGCACATGTCTATATATAGTAGATGCTCCCAAACTATACCAGTTCTCCCCAATATGGGGTAATGACAACTTTGTCCCCGGAAGAGCGGATGGGGGATTCAAAAAATGGGTTGCCAAGAGTCTGAGTAAAATAAAGGACTTGTATACAGAAGGAAAACTTATGTCCTTTGATCAGTTGGTTCATAGATATGCCATCCCTAGAAGCCACTTCTTTAAATTCCTGCAGTTAAGGAGCTTCATATCAGCACAGACTAAATGCTTAGATGAGCCACCCTTGTCAGTTGTGGAGAGGGCCACTCTAAATTATATGGATGCTCGAGGCCAACTATCAGTCATTTATGTTCTGCTGCGGTCCAAATCAAAGGACAACTCACACTCAAGACTCAATGCTTGGAGAGATGATTTGAAAGTAGACATTACAGAGACTGAGTGGGAAAATGCTTGTTTAAAGGCACAAACCCAGACTATAAACACTGCACTGAAACTGATACAATATAAATGGCTGTTCAGAACCTATGTTACACCTGTTAAACTGAATCTGTATAATCCTAACATTCCTGATAACTGTTCCACATGTGACGATAATGTTGGTACTCTGTTGCACTGTATGCGGGAATGCCAACAAATCCAATCATTCTGGAAAGATATAGAGTGGCGAACTCACGCCCATCTACTTCCGGTCCATGGGACCTTATTTCGGAAAAATTATGTATTGAAATCAATGAAGAGAGAAAACTTATCTTTCGATCCCGTTTGAATTGTGCCATGAATTACAAAAAAGTCACAGTTTGTCGTAAAACTGTTGAAATATAAGACTATGAAAAAATACGCAACTAGAAAGACTACAAATCCCAGAGTCATGACGTAAGTGATGTCATAACTGATGTCACAATTGTTTTCCTCCACCAAATAAGAGATAGCTAAGATAAGTTTAACAAGATGCCTGTGTGCTTAGTACCAGGTTGTTATCAAACAAGCAATGGGTCTTGCTCGTTCTTTCGCTTCCCGTCTGATGAAAGGACCAGGAGTGGCTGGATCAAGTTAGCTACCTAGCTAATAGCTAGCACGTTAGTTAGCATTACAGCCTTAGCATTGTCTTATTAGCCTTAACATGAAGAAGTAACATCAAGTAACCCAAAATGTTAAACAGTAAGAGTAGTAGTCATATTTCGTGAACCATTTGAAGAGTACTGTCACACCGGTGTGATCATTCTATAATACACAATTTAAGCTCGGGGGAGAAATGCTAACGCTACATTAGCATCTGCGATCTTTTCTACTTCACGCTATCTGCACAAATGGTTGACATTAAACATTAAAAAGACCAGACAGTTCAGAGAGGATCAAAGGATGACATTCTTCTGGACGTGTTTCATTGTGGTGATAGTGAGGGTAGTCAATCCTTTTGTTGACAAGACAGTAGTGACGGCCATCTTGGTGACGTGTGTTGTTCTGCTAGACCGGAGCAAGCCCCCATGAAGTGCGCCGGACTCTGAGTAGAATATTCGTTGTGGCTAAACGGCGGTACTACACTTCCTTTAGGTTGCTGGGCCCGGAAACACTTTTTCCCATTGACTTACATGGGGAAAGAATGGTCTGTAAATCGTTGGATAATTGTTTTTAAACTTTAAAAACAATTATCCAACGATTTACAGACCATTCTTTCCCCATGTAAGTCAATGGGAAAAAGTGTTTCCGGGCCCAGCAACCTAAAGGAAGTGTAGNCTCTGATATGCTTTTGTAAAGTGTATCCTGTTTGACTTCCTCACAATCCAACAAGCAGCTTGGAAAATGACACACACGCACACACACACACACACACACACACACACACACACACACACACACACACACACACACACACACACACACAGNTCCAAGCTGCTTGTTGGATTGTGAGGAAGTCAAACAGGATACACTTTACAAAAGCATATCAGAGGCCTTAAGCAGGGGGGGGCGGGAAATGGAGAGTGTGTGAGGGAAGTTGTGCAAAGAAAGACAACAAAGCTAAGACCTCCTTCTCCTTCGCCTCCTTTACTCTTAGTGTAAGTTAGACCTGACTCTATAGTTGTTTTTTATGTAATGTACAGATAAATATGTTCATTGCACAGGTGTGTGTGCATGTCTCACCATCGGGGGAACACGCCGTTTTCTAAGCTGGTGGTTTGGCTGCGGAGCCATCGCCGCTGGTAACTGGACGCACAGCTGCTGGTGAGGGAGGAGCCGGGAGATGGGAAGGGGGTTATCAACAGGCTGCTCAGGGAAGCTAAAGGGGGAGGTGGAGGGATGGAGAGAAGGATCGGAGGGGGATAAGGGAGATGAGAGAAGGGAGGGGAAAATGAAGAGAATGAGGAGAAGGAGAACAGAAGGGAGGGAATGGTGGGTGACAAGAGAAGAAGGACAAGAGTGAGTCAGACAAGTGCGTAGGGCTTCTGAACAACACATTGCACACACACATTTCCACACAGAGATTGACAGATGTAACAAACTATAATCGATCTTACTCAGACGAGGCACGGGAAAAGGCACGAAGATACCCCTCTTTACACTTTCCCCTAATTATTAGATAGCTTTCTTATGAGATCTAATATAAGCCTGCTAGCGGTCACATGCTTTGACAACCTGGCTTTACACAAGGCTGATATAGTAATGACAAACCTACACGCGCACAATCAGGAGTTATTTACAGCCCCGGCAGCACGTGCTGGTCAATGGTCACATGAGTCAGTTGTGTCTGACCTTAACAGTGTTCAAAGAGATGAACAGGAGAGTGTGTGTGACGTATGAAGAGAGAACTGTGCTAGGTGAAGACGCAGCAGTAAAAGGGGACAATATGTATTTGGGATTTTTGCCACAGAGGGATGTGGGTCTATTTGTTTGTCAGTATTTGCTAAAGAACCTCACCCCATTGGGGAGGAGGGTGGGGAAAGGAGAGATGAGGACGAGGCTGGAATTAGAAGCTCATTTACTAGTAGCAGCTTTTCAGAGCTGCTATATTTAATCCTGCATGTGACCCGGGTTTGAGCAGAAAGCCCAATTCTCTTCATACCATTCATGCCAGTGGGGTATGGTGGTGTTTGTAGAGGGGGGGTGGGAGGGGAGTTTCCATTGCACAAGGTTTTCTGGACCCTAGATGCCACGTAAACACCTATAGGGTCCTCCTCGTATATTCTTTTTTGTGGTTTGACGTCAAAATACTTTGAGGGAATGGCGATGGAGAAGAAAACTGATTGCATACGAGTGAGATCAGTTGCAATCACATCTGCACACTTATTTAAATATATTGAATATGTTTATACAAATGCTAAACTTTTTACTGTGATATCTTGTTTCAATAGTTACTTCATCACTTTATTTATGTTGCATTATTATTTAATTTGTATTCTATTTTTATCTTGTGTAAATCCTGTTTTTCATTCTGACACTGTTGCTGCTATAAACGCCTGAAAAGGGGATAAATAAAGTTCCATCTTATCTAATCTTATTGTATCAAAGCTCAAGCATCACTGCTTAAAGAAGTGTTTTAACATTTAGGTGTATCATCCCTGTTGAAAAAAGGCTAGTTTGTGGGAACCTTTAATGTGTTTGAGGTAGGAGAGTGTTAAGAGTTATAAAATCCAATAATTTACATACTTAATCTTCCTTAAATTGACCTTGACCTCTTTGGTCCAGACAAGAATAAATGTGGACCCAATTCAAAGCGTGGCTGCACTGTAGGGCTGAGAGTCACATAGCTGTGCTCAGTGTAGGTCAATCCAAGCTTTACCTCCTAGTCTCATTAACATACCTGACCTGGCGATGCCGCTGTCCCTCTCGTCGTGAAGCCCTCGGCCAGGCATGTCCATGGGGTGACTGTGGCCTGCAGGAAAGGGTTGAGAGAGAGAAAGTGAAAAGGTTGGGTTAAAGGTAAAGGAAAAGGGTAAAGACAAGAGGGCCGAGGGAGACACAGATCAAAGGGGAGATGAAAGAAGGAAAGTGACACAGAATAACACGTGAGAAATTATATAAACAAAAACAGTACCAGCTTTATTTAGGGTTCTAACACTTAGCCTGAATATGCTAATCCACAAACAAATGTAGAGACTACAATTAGGATGCTTCACCTCCTCAACATCCTTTACCAAGATATGGCAAGAAAATTATCATCAAGAAACTGCAAGCATTCTTTTTACTATAAACTACTTTTGGACATGCAACCAGGAAATGTTATCTTACATCACTATACACTATATCTCCACCATTAGACCACAAATCACACAACTACTACATGTGAGGTTACTACAATAAAAAGGGGGATGTTTAATAATATCTAATGTCAAGTAGCTGTTACGGATTCATTTCAAAACGGCTGTTTGTTTTTGTTTCACCAAAAACAGGAAGTTCCACAAGTCAGACAAATAAAAAAGACACTACTGCTGTTTTAGGCTCACTGACTCACTGTGTAGCTATCTTCAGCAGCTGCCACAGCTTTGATGCTACTTTTTACAAGAGACACAGCACTATGAATGTCACCGAGCCCATTTGCCTATTCTCAAATGTCCTCCTCGTCAACACTTCAGTATCAAATTGGAAACATTGTAAAACTCCTAACAGCGGAGAGGTGTGAAGACCACTAACGCAGCATGTCAATGTGCCGTTAAAAAGGCATAGCTCCGGCTGGGATGATTAACGAGCAAGTCAACATGGGCTTTTGTTGCAAAGCGTTCAAATGTGTGTGTATACGGGCACTCCTGTGGCAATCTGCGCTTTATGGCCATACCAACATTGTATAACTACATGCCATGCCAGCCTATGGGTGCCCTGAACAGAATTGTGGGTAGGCAGCATCGTGCAGGGTATGGCTGGGCAATATGAACATTTTTTTAATTATCACAATAATCGATATTGTGGCAATATTGTACTGTTGACTATTTAGTGCTTTCACAAAAAAGTTCGCACAGTGAGATTTTTGATTATTATCAGTAATGTGGATATAATGGCTAAAATCTAATTATAAAAACAGCTAGCATAGTCGGGTAATTTCAGAAAATTACACCTCCTTACTGTAATGCAGGCTTTAAACCCAAGTCAAAGCCCCAGGTGGGATTATTATAACCAAAGTGTAGGACGATATGTAGTCTCAAATTACCAGATCAATACTATATTGATATATTGCCCACCCCTCTGGAATGCCTCGGTAAAAACTCCACACCAATTTGTAACAGCAAGGGTGGAGATTTTACCCCCATGTGACGGAGGGACAATTATTACATTCTTCTGACCTTTTGTTCTACTTCTGTTGGGGTTTAAGTTGAGTATATAACAGGTTTCCTTTTCGAAAAACAACTACCGCCAAGGTGCCCTTTAACCAGGCATTTCCCCACCAGCTGCTCAGATGAAGCGTTCGCTGACCCACAGCCGACTGTGTAACCGTCTGATGTGAATAGAGATGTTTACATACTTACTTAAACATTACTGCATCATTACAACGTTTTCTAATAAAGAATACGAAAGCAGACTACTGGTAGAATGTTGATTGATGTTGTGATGGTTGATGATTCAACGCACATAAATCCTTAAATCATCGAGATAAGTGAGTGTAGGAATGTTAGTGAAGAAGACAGAGAGAAGGAACTGTGAAACTCTAACTACAGCCCGACACCAGTGAGAAACCATGCATCACCTCTCTGTGTTTCATACACCTGCAAGCCTGGGTCAGATACATCTAGCATAGTTCTTATGGTGAGGGAGGTTCTTTTGTTTGACTAGGCAACAATTGGTGTTGTCTGGGTTCACTGCCAACTTCTAATCCAGAATGTGTAAATAAAAAGCTGTGGATGTCAGAGAATGGCATTTGCACCGTTATTTGGAGCCACTTTAGAGGATTTGAGTCAAAATGTCCAAATGAAACAAAGTAGGTGAAGACATCATCTTGTTTGGGAAGAACATGCCGACCACCTCAAAGAACATTTTCTGCAGCTTCTATCTGACCCAAGGTATTTACAGAAGTGCTGTGATATTGCATGCTGTGACTACTGCTACCACTTCCAGTGCAAGAATCACCACACAGGCATGCAGCCGCTGACAGTCAAGGCCTGTACAAACCCTACTACTGTCTACAGTCTACACACACGCATGCTACTGGCAGTCATGGCCAGCTTTAAGCGCCAACCTGAAAAGAAAGATGCGCTCTTGATGAGGCGCAGAGGGCCCTGTTCAGAGAAGGCCCGTCGCGGGCTGCACAGCTGAGAAAATCCTGCGCAGCACAGACAAAAACACGGAAAAGAAGAAAGGGAGGAAGAGGGAAAAGAAACAAAAAACATGAACTGTGGTTAGTGAATGAATAAGGAGGAAAGCTGGCTGCCTCCTGTTTTTCTGGCCAACTTATAGTCAAAAGAGTTGCAGGAGCTTTTTTAGTATGGATTCAAATATTGACCCTTCTCTGGTGGGTCAGTCAGTCATAGAGACAAAACAGAATGCTGGTATCACTCACAGAAAAGTAGGATAACAAACAAATAAATTATGATACGTTTAAGAGTTAATATATTTTGTCTTTTCTGCAAGGATGAGAGAGAAAATGCACCATAGGATCGAGTTTGCCAACTGCTCCTTCTATTCTTTTTTCTATATTCGTCTTTAAATTCAGAACATGTCACATCAGAGTTGTAAGGTGTTTGGTTTCAGTTTTTCAAACACAAGTGTTTTTTTTAAAGACTGAGTTTCTCCGTGAATAACAAGTAGAGTCATTATGCACTTCAAGTATGAGTCAGAGCAGGGATGCACTGTTACGTTGATACTTGATATGATAACAGTTGATTATGCAAATTGGCTGAACAATTAGGGGAGAGCTGTTGGCAGAGTCCATCCAGTAAAGAGCCAGGAAGCTACAAAACATCAGTTGAGGCATATCGCAGGTCTATCAAGGCACTAAAAGTGTGTAGATTTAAAAACATGTAAATTACAATTACTGCAGTAATTACAATATGTCGTACAGTTAAGGACCCCTCTATATAGTTGTTTGTGGGTAATTTCTTCAAGGGAGTTATAAGCACCGACTAAAAACTAAATGAGATCATGATTTTAAAAGTCATATGTGCTCTAGAAGTGTTTTCAAGAAAAAAGTGTTTGGCTATGACCATACAATAACAAACCTTTCACCTACTTTCTAATTAAGAGTTCACAAGTGAAGTGGAAAAAAAAGAAGATTGTCATTGTTGGCTGAAGAAGTTTTGGTGTGTGGCCCTGGGTTTCTATGGTTACCTATGTTCCCTAGCAGGCTGTTGGGCGCTGTGTTTTGATCGGGCCTCAGGGTGTTGCCGTCCTGTCCAATGAACTCTAGGCTGTCCTGTAGCCTAAGATCAGAAAACCAAGAAACAAAGAGGTTTATATGGATAATGTGCATGTAACAACAACACAATTATGCTGTTTATACACACTATATGCAAGTTAGAGAAACATATTTTAAAATGACTACAACTAGGGCACACAGTTTAGTACAAGAGTGTGTTTGAATAGATGGGGCAAATAGAGAGTATCCCAGGTTTATTTTAAAACAGGGAATATAAACAACCAAGACAGATACAACAGGAAAGAGAGGTGTGTGTGTGTGTGTGTGTGTGTGTGTGTGTGTGTGTGTGTGTGTGTGTGTGTGTGTGTGTGTGTGAAAACAAGACACCTACGAAAACTACACCTCAAATGTTTCATCTACCTATTAAATGGAATAAGAATTCTTTACATGGCAGTATCAACTGTGCAGAGTCGATGCATCGCTATTCTCTTTACCTGATCTGGTGGATTTTTAGCGTGGAGCCTTTGTAGCTCATCGCCACAGAACCAAACATCATTTCCCCCAGCATTACTACATCGGACGAACACCTCGAACCCTGGTGAGGAGAGGAGGAGCACAGAGGTTTTAGGTTGTTACCCTTAAAGAAAGATTAAGATGTTCTTGTCTAAATGGACCTCAAAGTATCGCTACAATCTACAGTGGCTATGTGAGTGTTTTCTGTGCATTCATGTTCACCAGCTGTGATATATGGATATTAAAACACATGACTTAAGGGGAGTGAATATGTAAAGGTATATTGAGAGTCTGTGTAACCTGGAAGCGGATGCCCGGCTCCTTAGGTTCCTTGGGTTCAGAGGTGCAGGAGGAGGAGCTGTCCAGAGAACTGCTGCTGCCTCCTGTAGGACGGAGCTGGCAGCATTTCCCGAACATCTTCCCCTGGCCCTCGGTGCTCTATGGGATCATGAACAAGAAATGCAGCATTAAATACCATGAATACAAGGTCCTCTAACTCTGCAGAAGGTTTAAGTTACGCTTGATACATATTAATGTTTTAAGCGTTCATTACTATGCATTGTCCCTGCCAAATACACGATGAAATGAAAAAATGGAATGAAGTGGTTTCAGAAAACCTTGTTCCCTTCATTCTAACGGTTCAATCCTCATTGCCCAAAGACATGTGTGTTTTTGCTGAGATTGAATAGATGGAAAAGCAGCCTTTTTTACGGCCATGTGTTACATCTAGGATGTAAACACACTTTTGTAACTTCTGAAAACATATGGTCTAAATATCTAAATCTAAAAAACTCTCCTCTTTATAACAGGCCAGTAGCAATGGCTCAAAGTATGAAGTTGCTTTTGGGACAAGGGAAAAAAGCAATGGGCAACAATTAATGTAGCAAAATGAGCTGGAACCCTATTTTGTGGAAATGAAGGACAGGACAGATGTAGACAGAATGTATGTTTAGCTCTAATTTAAAAAAAAAAGGGTGTGGAAACAGCCCGTACGCGTGGGAATAGATAAAGTCAAGAGGATTATATTGCAGAGGGACTTCACTAACATAGAGACAAGAGAAACCAGCTTCACCTCATTTCATGAACAACAAGAACAAGTGCCAAATATGAAAGTAGCTGGCCCGTATCAAGTTAAGAATTTAACTCAAGCTGAAGTTATAATGCTAAATTCTTCCAAACCCGTAAAAACCTGATCCAGACACAATTATGTAAACAGCAAACTAAAAGCAATGAGAGCTTAATCAGCCTGTGTCATGTGCCTTCTTAACTTGGCCGTCTATTCAAGGAGGAATGCATTTGGGAGCGGGGGGAGGGTGTGTTTTTTAGCTAGGCTCTGGTAATGGCTCACTTGAAAGCACTGTTGCTGCCAACGGAAGAATGGAAGAGAAAGGAAAGGAAACCGAGAGGGAGACGAAGAGAAGGAAGGAAGGCAGGGATTAGTGTTTTTGCTTCAACTTGTTCATTAAAAGTACATTTCATTCTGTAATATCAGACCTGTTGTAGGACACACAGGTCCTCATGCTAATAAAGCCATGCGGATCCGGAGCCAGAATGTGCTTGCGTGTGTACGTGTGTGTGTGAATGCGTCCGCTGCACTGCAGTGTGAGGTGTGTACACCGAGGCCAGCAGCATGTGACTGGCAGTCATATGACTCTTTCTGGAACTCGTGAGCGAGCAGCGCTGCAATCACTCCCCCCCTCCCTCCCCCTTTTTCTCTCTCACTCTCCCTCCACAACTTCATCCTTCTCCTAATATCCGCAGCTTGCTTCGTCTCTTTGAATACATGCATTTATTTTCCTGGATTCGTTATCTTCTTTAGATCCCTTCTTCCTAACAGACGATATTTTGTTGCTTTATTTGTAATTCCTTCTGACATGCATGCCCCATATATCCCGTGTTTCTCTATTCCTCATGCTCTCGATGCTGCGCTGCTTGTTCCTGCTGTGGATCTCTCTCAAATAAATTCCTCTGAGTTGACAAAAAACAACAACAAAATAGACTAAACAGAGCCATCATGTGATAGGAGTCACACAGTGGCTGGACAAGCCCTAACAAAGCAGAATCCAACACAAATATTAATGTCAGCCACTGAAACAGACTTTTTCAATTAATGTTTCTTTATTTAAAAGATCTCACTTTGAATGTATAGTATCACTTTGTAGGATGCATTCATTGTCTTACTGTGGTTTTATATCTGGCACCAGTACAATCTAAATGTAGAGCTTCAGTAAAATGAGAAAGCTAAGCAAACAGACAATCTAAGTTTCAATGTCATAACAAAGCAGGAGTGTGTGTCAGTGTGTATGTGTGATGGCAAGGTTATGAACATGATAATGATAGCAGATAGAGAAATACTGGTCATGGAAAAAAGAGACATGCCTAAGAGGAAGCAGAAAGACAGGTGAAACTCACAGGTGATGGAAAGATGATTACAAAAAAAGACAAACAGGAAGCACAGGCAGGTGTAGAGGGACAGTGTGAGGAAACTTTGAGACACAACAAAAACATGTTGAGTTTGGTAGAAAAAACTAAAGAAAGCATCTGAGGTAGAAAAAGATCAGGTAAGAGGTATAGTGAGAGTGGAAGAGGATATTTGAATAGGTAGAGAGACAGAGTGAAAGAAAGCCAGACTTTTATAAAATATTATAGAGATAAAGTAGGAAGTACCAAGTAAACCAGAACACTTGTTTAATCAAGCCGAGAGCACGATTAGGGCGTTCAGAGAACCAGAACTTAGAGGCAGGGGAAACCAGATTTAGAGTTTAGGGAGGGTAAGACCGAGCCAGAGTCATGGGGAGAAAGACGGAAAGACGTTGAGTGACAGGGCCGTCATGTGAGGATGAAAGAATGCTGCTTACACATGGGCTGTCAGCTGAGGCTATTATTATTGTAGATAAGAGCTCAAGAACAAAGCGGTCACACAGACGGGAACACGCAGCAGCGTTGGGAAAGTATAGGTCATGTTATTCAAAAAGCAACAGTTTGGGAGAGGCGAGACTAAACAAAAGCTGGTTATCTAAAAATAATTGATGCATTTAAAAAGCTATTGTTGCACACACCCTGATAAAAGGCCGTTTCACAGTTTTATCATTTTGCACTCAATGGACAACACACATTGACTAATCGTTTGCAATCATTATTTATCACAAGAGGACTAGACCTTTTCTTTTACAAACTACAGAAGAAGATGTCACTTTAAGATGACTTTGAGAAGTCATTTGAATCCTACAAAGCCATGGAAAATGCTGAATAACTAAAAAGGCACTGAGACTGCAGACCTCTGCTAGATCTGTTTGATGTAGTGACAAACATGTGTGTCTGCCATGTGATTCAGATATGTTTAAACCCTGCTGACAAGTTTCATAAAACATGTTCTGGTTTCCCGCTGACAAACAGAAAAATAAACCAACATAAATAGATATGAAATATATATAAATCAAATAAATGAGTGTGTGCTTAATAAACAAAAAACACACCCACAAAAAGAACGTGCACACTGTCCAACTGGGCAAATCCCCTGCCTTCCCCTCCTGATCCCTCGGTCAGACATTGTTAACAGAGAGGACGAGAGGCGTCCTGCAGGATGAGGTGCAGCTTGTGGCTTCTGAACATCATGAAATACTCAGTTGCTATGTTTGTACTCCTGACCCGTTAGCAAAGTGGTTATGGGGAACTCTAACATCCTAACACAACCTGTAACTAACGAGTAGTGTCTTTTCGCCATCTACAAAACCAAGGATGGGCCACCAAATGACAACACAAACACAAAACATGTGACTCACTGTGATGGGGGTTTCCTCCGTGCCCTTCTTTTTTGCATTGGAGTCGAAGAGGACATTTCTGCCACGCCTCTCACAGTCCTGATACACGATCAGCCGTATCTGACTGGGATCCAGCTGGGGGATAGGCCAGCTACATGGAGGCGAGAAGGAAGAGACGAGAGGTAATGGAAGAAGGGAGAAGGGGTCAGGAGAGAGGGAGTGAAGGCAAATGTGTGTGTGTGTGTGCGCTTACGTGTTGAGACAAAATAATGCAATTAGTATAAGTAGACAGACAAAGCAGCAGAGATGTGCGCATAAGAGAATATGAGGTCATGCTCCAGCAACAAATCACGTCCAAAACAGTCTGGCACAGCACTGCACTGCACTGGACGATGATACAATACAACTTTTTCCACTACAAAGATACAAACCTTTTAATTATGAAACGGATCTGGTTACAGCTTCACCCTATAGACCCATATTTTTCTATAACTTTCTAAATGGATTCAGCAGAACCAGAGCTAAAGTCTTTGTTCCTTCTTGAAACCTGTCACCTACATCCCCCACAATGCAACTCTGCCACGATCAGTTCAGTTCAGTTCAATTATGTTGGGTTATGCTCGTAGCAATGACTCAAGTGACATCAGATGAGGCAATTATCAGATTTCTGACATCTTTGTCTCGAGCCGAAAATACTTTATTGCTTTTCCCATGGTACTATTTCCCCAAACACGTGAACACTGACTTTGATGTGTTGACTTTACAGATGTGTCCTTTGAAGATGACAATTCTTGTTTAAAGAAGTATTTGTTGGGTATGAAACTCAAGCCGTGGTGGAGGTCCGAGTTACAATGTCTGCCATGTACCTGCCAGATATCCATGTAACCAGCAAACTGACTAGTCTCTGGGCATGATGGAAAAGTTCAAATGATGTACTAGAGAGCTTTAAATAAATCACTTTAAGCCTGTCATCCCTCCCGGTCGCACTGGGCATGGCCGAGCCAACAGCTTCCTTCCATAGCTACCATTCATTCATGGCTAAAGCAGTAGGGAGCAACAAAGACGCAGCGACACATATCAACAGATTTCCAGAGTAACAAGATAACAAGAAGCCACTCCAGACTCACTCAGCTGACTTCCTCCAAGATGGCTAAGATATGTGAAAAAAGTTCATGTTTGCAGCTTCTACATTCTAAGTTAGACATGTTCACTATGACCAGTCGAAGAGGGATAAAACAATAATAGAGACTTTGGGTATTACATTTTAAACTGATATAGACTATAGTAGTGGAACATTTATTCCGTTTAGAAACTCTGTCCAATAGTTAGGTAACAGTTAAGCTGTTTTCCCTGGCAGCCCCTGGTACATTGCAGTTGCTAGGTAACCTGTGGTATCATTCAGCTTATCTTATAAATGCTGCTTATCTTGGGCAATATTGTGAATGATGTCGTTCCATATTTACATTTTACTGTGGCTTCGGCACTCCCCTCAGCTTTTAGGGGGAAACTGGGTCCCGGGTTGATTTATTAGGGGCTATAAAAGATGACAATGAATTGGCCAAGCAGATAGAAGGTCAGGATGTCTGTCTGACCTGATGAGCAGATGGACAGAGCTGGACCTTAATATAGCCTTTTATTTGGGCGCAGGACAGCCCCCAAACACAAGTGTTTATAGTAAATGGGTTGGAGGGGAGAGGGGGCAACGGAACAGCTAAGTCCATTGCATTTGCCAATATAAAAAACCACAGGGAGCCCACATTTAAAAACAGCATCCCAGTTGTTAGAAGTAAACCTTGGCAGGGCAGGGAATACCTTTGTGTTGCTGTATGATTTGGTGTGTGTACGTAAAAGATAAAGTCTCAGTGTACATTCCGAGCTGCTATTTACCAAACACTGGTGCTTGCATTCTTTGGGCAAAATGATTGAGTCTTGCGGGGGAGTAGGAGGGACAGAGTCATGTGCTACAGTCTGCTGGGGTGTTAAGTTGTCAAACCAGAGTCATTTGTCAGATGGGGCCTTCAGAGGCAATCATACAAGAGTTTCTTTTTTTGGGGACCCATATGGGCAACATTGTTCCATAAGCTGCCTTGCCCTTTCTGAAACATCTCCAGCATTCAATCCAGTAGCTGAAGGATTGAGACGGCTGCCTACCAAAACCACCGTCTGAATTTAAACGAGGATGTGTGTGGCGAGTCACAGTGTTTCTCTGCATTGGTTGCCTAATAGTTGTCTTATACGGTTAAAACAACATTAAAAAAAGGGACCAAGCCAGATCAATGGTCTTTCGAAGAGAATGTTTTCCAAAATGTATTTTAAAAACATCTTAAGTTTTCTTATTCTAATTTCTTTTGGTGGGAAGACCCAACCTACCAAATTGAAATTGATAATTGGGTGACGAAGTGCGTGCCTGGCCTACATAATGAGCTCAAATTGCATTGTTTGAGGAAGGGTTGATATTGAGCTCATAGACTTGTGTGTAAGATTACACATTAGGCGGTGGTTTTAGTTTGTCACATGCCTCCTTGCAACTGGACTACTGCCTGTAGTGGTTTATTTATACATTCGACTTTACTGCTATTGGTTTCCATGTGTTCAGTTTTGGTTGACCAAACCACCCTCCATTAAGAGAAATATGTTTAAACGATTTAACACTTCTGAACCAATACTTTCCATTATATTAGCACTTTGAATGAGCAAAATGTGCTCAGAACTTGCGTGATCTCTTTATGACTCTGGCCAGAAATGCTACTGTATCGTTTGCACGTTCATAAATAAGGTTACGTATCGAATGAAGAGAACAGCCCAGAAGAGATTTGCATAATTAGACACCAAGTTCACTGCTTCCTTTGTTTTAAACATAACTGCAAAGAAGAAGGAATAGATACTGGATAGAGAGAAGATAGAAAAATGGTAATAAAGAGCAAGGGCCCTTATATAAGCATCAGAAAAAAGTGTAGCAAAATATTTCCTTTGTAAAGAAATGTGTTTAAGAAAGGAGAGAGAGAGAACATGCAGGTAATATTGAAATGTGTTGGCGAGCAAACTAGATTTGTGCTAGGATAATGAGAGAAAAGGTCATATAAAAACAGAAACACACAAACATCTGAGATACAGAGAAGTGCATTGAAAGAAAAACAAGGCAGCAAAGGAGGAAGTATGCCATCAGTGAGCTTGTGACAGTCAGAGCGCTGACAGAAGAGGGGAGTCATTCATAAAAGCAGCACATGACTTCATGACTGTTACATACTTGTACTGCTTTGACCTCAATTGTGTGAACCAAAACTGACTTAAACATTCTCTCATTAACATGCAGACAAGCAATTATCATTTTCTTGAACAACCGGTCTTGAAAAAAAAAATCCCTTGCAACTGTTTGTAAAGGGTAATTGAAAAAACACGATAACGAACAGGGCCTTAACCTTTTTGAAATTAATTCAGTTCCTGAAAAAAAATGGTATCCTTTCTGAGATCAGGGGTGTACTGTCAAACAGAAACTCTTTAAACTACAACTCCACCCAAACACCTAGCAACCCCACCGTTTTTTTTATCCACACATGCACATTAAAACATTACCACCTAACCCTCAAATCTACATTGACCTCAAATGATATTTCTTCAAAACTACATCCTTGTTACCTCAAAAGGAAAACGCTGCCAAGCTGGTACCAGCCACAGGTTGGTAACACTTCAGCAGAAGACAAAACTTTAAATGAAACAACTCCAAGAAAAACCTCCTTTGACCAACACTACCGAACACTGTAGATGTACCTAAGCCTGGTTAAATATTACCGACTCCTACCTGGGCATCATCGCGAGTCTGCCAGTCCTTTTCCAGCCCTCTCCCTCTCTCTCTCTCTACTCTTCTCTCTCTACTTCTCTCCTCTCCTCTCCTCTCCTCTGTCAGCCAAAGCAGGGTCTAAGAATAGTGGTGAACTAAATTCACACAACAACATGAGACTGTCAGGTGATCGCAGGAGCACTGTGTGTGCCGGACAGTACAGAGGGAGCAACAGCAGCGAGTCCGGACTGCTGACTGCCACAAAGCGCTGTGATAAGAGAGCGACAGTGGGGATCTGTTTGTCTGTTGTTTCTTAATCCAACGCCTTTTGTTTTCCACTCTCCATTGTGTTCCCTCGCTGCTTCTTTCTATCACACTTCCTTCGATCATTTGACGTATACCTCAAAGTGTTCCCTCAACAAAGAAGGCTTAGAATAAAGAGCAGGAAACAAATGTATTAAAGAAACCAGACTCTTAGGTGAAAGCCTCCCAAGACTTTGAGTAACTTGAATTCTTCCTTTAAAAAGAAGTGAGTCACAACATCTCAATTGATTATCATATAAGTTAATTGCCCTCTGTGACTCTGGGTGAAGTCTAAAGTTTTACGCTACATCATTTGATTAGTAGAGGGGCCTATAAATAAATGTTTCCACTATGAATTTGAAAATGTTTGAAAAAGGTGCCAGATAAATCTTTTAGAAAACAACTAATGCACGATTTCAAAATCAGATTCTATCTATGAGCTGATTGTATATTTTGATTGAAAATGCTGTTCTAATAGTAATGTAGTATAGACCTATACTGTATAAACTGACACATACTTCAATTGCAGTTATATTGCATATTTCTAGCTTTGGTTGATGCTCTTCTCCAAAGTTTCTGCACTTACACTGGTCCGTGTACAAAGATAGTACAATAACAACTATTTTATATTAAAAACTTTAAATCGCATAGAGTGCCGCAGTGAAGCGTCCTGAAACCCGGGAGTAAACTCCTTCCGGTTTCTTTGACAAAAACCAATGCAATTTCTCCATAGGATTTTGGAATAGCTGGAAATAAGGTCTGTGGTTGACACACTTAAGAGACTGATCACGTTTTGTTCAGCCGGATAATATCCACATGTCTACCCTACTTTTATAATCATAAATCTATCTATAAGATTTTTTTGTTGAAGGAACCGGAAGTGGTAAAATGCTAACTTACTTACTACATTTGACAGTGATAAAGTCTACAACAATGGGAAAACAGCACTGCTGCACCTGGCCGAGGTGTACGCTGATTAAGGTCACCCCAAGTTTCCCTCACTCCAGAGTCTGACATCAGCGTACCGACTGACCTCAAAGAACCCTCGCTCTCTCTCAAGTGTGTGTGTGTGTGTGTGTGTGTGTGTGTGTGTGTGTGTCAGAGAGACAGTTACATAAATATCCTCTGGCTGTAAGCTGTGTGACGTTCTTCCGGCTGTGTGTGACAGTGATTTCTGTAAGGTCTGCCATTTTACACTGTGTATCCAAATATATAAATTATTTTAGTAAGAAATCAATCATATATCACTTTCACCAGCATGTTTTCCTGTGACGCATCATGACAGTTTAGGGTAGATATGGTACTTTGATGTCAAACATTTGAAGCTATGACGGATGTGCACTACTACTACTACTACTTTAAGAAACATGCCCACATGACCACATGAGCACCTGACTACCTGCATACCTGCATCTTTCCCTGGTTATGTTGCATTAGAGACTTCTGCATTCCTGCAGTCACATGATTCTGAGTGGGGCAGGATGCTGCAACGCCCAGAGGTTACTGCAACCAAGTGCTAATAAAACATTCAAACATCTTCTGTTTAAGGGCTGCCTTCTCTTAGTCAATACATCGACTAATACGTTGTTTTGTTCTTAATCGACTAAGTTTTATTAAGTCGACTTAGACAATAGTTAATTCTCAAAAAGAGTCCAAGTCAGGTTGAAGTGCTCAAGACAAGAGTATGTATCATAAAGCAACAAAGATATGGTTTTTAAAATAATAATCAGTTTACTTTTGTAAAAATCCTGTTCAATGGTTGGTGAGAAACTGCTGGCTATTGGGATTTTGTGTCTAGTATTCCTGCATAGTGTCCAGAAACAAACGCTAAACGTATGTATTATGTAGTTAACTTTGCATTTGTGCATGTATTCTAATGTGCCAACTATTGCTTACTCCTGTGTCACAACTTATCTGAATCAACAACACATGACAGAAACTGAGTGTGAAGACACGGAGTAATGACTGTTTATCAAGAAGATCACATGAACGCACCATCAGGCTGAAAGGAGTGGAGGAAGCTGTGTAGAAGGTCGTATGGTCAAGTCTGGTAAAGGTGAATCAGATATTTGCCTTAGGAATCAGCTGGACAGAGGGTCATATGATAGACATGATTAATAACTGCTTACTCTTAAAGCAAAGTGATACCATCAGTCAGCACATCCTCCCCCCCCTCCCTCCTTGTCATGTCTCCCTTTCTCATCAGCTGAAAGTAGGCTAATTATTTAGGTGATGTGAGTCTTTGGTTTGACTTTCATATCCCACTATTTCTGCCCAGTATGATACGTTTTTTGAAAAAGGATGTATGTATAATTTCAGATTCAGAAATGTCCTTTTAATGGCTAAAACAAAGTTATTTCTCTATGGAAAATTTCATCCAAATCATAATCTAAGAACAGTTTTTCCATTTGAAAAATAGAGGTTTACTGGTCATTACAAGGGCCATAAATAAGATATTTACATTGATCAACAGCTCAAATAATGTTTTGGAAATTCAATAAACAACTCAATTTCATTATCATCCAAATCAATAAATACCTAAGTGCAAATGAAAGAAAATCTATCATGCCATCTTTTACATGATTTATATTGGGAATAGTTGGTTTCACTAAATAAACGAAGGAAACCAAAAGGTCTCCACTGGATGCTTAATGTTGTGCATAGGGATGTCCCGATCACCTTTTTTTGCTCCCGATCCGATCCCGATCATTTGATTTTGACAATCTGCCGATACCGATTTTTTCCGATCCGATCTTTATGCAATACATTAAGAGAAAAAAAGGTAACAGATAACGGCTGTTCATCCAACGCGATGAATTCAGCTATCTTGGCTGTTCTTTTTTTGGCCTTTTCACTGTTCTGGGGCAGTTTCGCTTTCCTTTTAAAAGTCTCTGAAAGTGTAGGTTGTTTCAGTGCCATTACCTGATTGGCCGCTGTGTACTCGTCATGTTGTTGTTTGTGTTTGTTTCTCAGGTGGTGTATTAAATTGGTCGTGTTGAACGTAGCTCTGTTCTTTCCACCACACGGAACCTCCGCCTTGCAAACATTGCATCTGGCTGTTACACTGCCTTCGCTTTCAATTTTATAATACTTCCAAACTCCTGACATTTTCTCTGTCCCGACTCCCGAGTCACCAGCTGAACGTAGCCTCTCGTTAGCTTACTGCTACTATTAGACACTGCGCCCTGCCCACTCTGTTGCCAGATTTGAGAGAAATAAGCAACCAGGTCTGAAAACAAGCCCAAAAGAAGCAACACATACATGATGTTGTGTAATTTTAAACCAAAACTAAGGCCTCAGGATGACTTTAAGACGTGAACATGGTCATTTTTATTTTGTAACATTAAATAAAATACAAATATTTAATAATAAAAAATAAAAAATCCCAATTTTTTTCTCCCGATTCCGATCTTTTGAAAATCACGTGATTGGCTCCGATCCCCGATCACGTGATCAGATCATCTCTAGTAAATACCCGATGTCTGCTTCCAGCTGTAGACCCAGTAGTTCCCCTTTAAATATACAGTATGCTTTTCAGTGCAGCTAAGTTGGGCTGAATTCATCTCTGGGATGTCCGGAGATGCAGTGAATCAAACCAGGTAAGAGTAAGCAGACAGCTATGAGTAAGGAAAATCTGCTAGTAGGCCACTAGGCTAATTTATGCTATTTAAATGCAGCGGCTCATCAACCCCAAGCAGGCAGTCCAACCTGAACGCACTTGTTTTTCATTATTCTTTCTCCACTCCCATCATTCAACCACCTCTCCAAGGTCTGTAAGTATCTCTTAAATGGTGGAGGGCTGCCCAGGTTCTACTTTGATTCCTTTCCAAACCCCTTTCCCTAACACACTAACACACATACGCTTGATCTTCCGAGCATCCTCTCCTCCTCTCTGGATTATCAGCACCATGATGCTTTAATTAGCGACTGTGGGATTGTCCTCGGCATCAATATTCCTCTTCTACTCTGTATTCATCAATTTTGCCTCTTTGACAAATCAGCGAAGCATCTGGGACGACAGCAGCCAGAGTGCCTGTAACCTGGAGGGCCGTGTGGAAGGAACTGGAGACAGATCTCGATCTCCTCGTTTGGAGGATTCAAAACTGTAGCTTTTTTAGTGGCCCAAAATGAATAAGGCCCGTGCATCTTAAAAATGGTTATTAACAGTTCGCGGCTTTGTTAAAACGCTTTTTCTAGCGGTGTCACAACATCCGGAGACTCGCTTTTTGCTCAATTGGCCATCGGAATGTAGCAATCATCAAATGTTTTACCCATATTTTCATCCCCCTGACTTGTATAATGAGATGCGAGCACTGAGCCGCCGAAATCCACAATATCCCAGCGCAGGATTTGATCCAGCAGGATTTGATCAACAGCTTTACACAGAATAGAAGTACAAAATAAATTGGACTTAAAAGGATGGGAGCTTTTGTCATGATTCTCTTCTGTGGGAACATAACCTGTAAACACCCATAAAGGCATAGGAAGAGAGACACATACTCATTTAAGCGGGGAAAAAGC
>NW_011338489.1:545554-560475 GCF_000735185.1 Notothenia coriiceps
ATCACAAGAACGGTGAGCAAAAATCCCAGAACCACACGGGGGGACCTAGTCAATGACCTGCAGAGAGCTGGGACCAAAGTAACAAAGGCTACCATCAGTAACACACTACGCCGCCAGGGACTCAAATCCTGCAGTGCCAGACGTGTCCAGTACATGTCCAAGCCAGTCTGAAGTTTGCTAGAGAGCATTTAGATGATCCAGAAGAGGATTGGGAGAATGTCATAGGAACAAAGGAAAGAATGAATGGGGCCATGTATCGTGAGATTTTGAGTGACAACCTCCTTCCATCAGCAAGGGCATTGAAGATGAAACGTGGCTGGGTCTTTCAGCATGACAATGATCCCAAACACACCGCCCGGGCAACGAAGGAGTGAGAAGAATTTCAAGGTCCTGGAGTGGCCTAGCCAGTCTCCAGATCTCAACCCCATAGAAAATCTTTGGAGGGAGTTGAAAGTCTGTGTTGCCCAGCGACAGCCCCAAAACATCACTGCTCTAGAGGAGATCTGCATGGAGGAATGGGCCAAAATACCAGCAACAGTGTGAAAACCTTGTGAAGACTTACAGAAAACTTTTGACCTCTGTCATTGCCAACAAAGGGTATATAACAAAGTAATGAGATTAACTTTTGTTATTGACCAAATACTTATTTTCCACCATAATTTGCAAATAAATTCTTTAAAAATCAGACAGTGATTTTCTGGATTTTTCTTTCTCTTTTTGTCTCTCATAGTTGAGGTATACCTAGGGTGAAAATTACAGGCCTCTCTCATCTTTTTAAGTGGGAGAACTTGCACAATTGGTGGCTGACTAAATACTTTTTTGCCCCACTGTATGTATGTATGTATTGAGTTTACACCATAGACTGTTAAATCACGACATCTATAAATTTGTGCATGCCACATATCACTTGTGTTAACTAAACACAAGACGTATAGATAAACACAAAAACAAACATCCATATCTGCCATTTAGAGCACAGATGATTATCAGAAAAAGTTGACATCTCCAGACTGCGCAGTGTCTACTGGTCTGCTGTGGTTCTGTCTGTCAGTGACCGACTGGACTGATCACATGTGCTCCAACACAAAGCACATTGCGTCCTCCTCCACCTCTGTCTGACGGCAGTGGAGAAGAGTAGAGTACCATCGCATGACTGAGAGAAGCCAGCTGTACTTTGCTCCAAGTCATCGATGGTATAGCCCACGATTGGCGACAGAAGAGCGCGACTGTAACCGTTTCTAGTGCCTCGTTGTTGTCCTTACCACACAGGCAAATAACCGTAACCAAAGCAACACAAAGGGGGACACAAAGGGAAAAGGTTCCTCTGCAACTTCTAAGCAAGAATATCGATCCGCTGGTTATACCACACCTCAGGATGGGAGGAAACGTGTATCGTGGACTTATTGTCACTTAATTAACAACTGCATACTAGCTGTAATACTTATATAAAACACGCGACAAATAAGAGCTATTGATGCAAGCGGTCCCATCAGGAGACAGCACATGCAGCAGCAGCCCCCGCAAATGGATGGTAGCTAGCATTAGCATGTTAGCTAACCGACCAACAGGCACAACACGTCTCCAGTCACCGCACTTTCATATCAAATTAAAATAAACAATACCAAACAACGTTATAAAGTGCCAGTGAAAACAACATACACAACGCCAAAAACTATGTCATGCTTCAGGACTCGGTGAAAGTAATTAATACATGTACAACATTACACACACACAAAACATGCACACACAAACAAAATAGCTAACGTTACCTGAAAGCTGGGTCATCTTTGTTACATCTCGGGGGCGGCGACGAAAACGCATTTTTCTTGTTGAAAAGTTTCTGGAAGAGAGTCGGAGGCATTTTGTACCAAAATTAATTCGGTACAGAAAGTCTCTTTTCTTTTCAAATCCGAGAGCAAATCTTGTTCCTTGTAACTGTCTCCATGGGTGTCACAGTCATATGACAGGCATTAGTCACGGGAGCTGCTTGGTAACTAAATGCATTTTTTTCGATTGGCTGACTGGACGTTGCTGCTACAACAAATTACCTGATTGGCTGCTATTTTTATCCCGATACCACGTGGTCAGTGGATTCGCTGTGTTGATGTTTTGTCGGGAATCGTGACAGCGTGCATGTATTCCATGTATTCGCAAAAATAATACAAGTGCGACTTCTGAGATGCTTACGAGATAGAAGATATTTGAAAGTGTCACATGAGAAAAAGTTAAATGGAAAGGCAAGGATTGTGTTCCACAAACAAAGGGGATCCAACAAGAATCATTACCATTTATTACTTTATTGTACATTCATTTAGTTTTGAAATGTTTTGACGATCGGAAATTAGTAGGCCTACATTAGCAGGGAGTCCTTGAAAATATAGACGACCAAAAAGTCAAATTAGCTTACATTTAAGCTCTTTGCTTACATTACAATTTTCGATGCAATTATGGCACAAACAAATAGAGTAAAGAATTAATAACACAAAAATGCAACAAAAACAACATATATATTTTAAATGATAGAACAATATAACAGGAGAGGTGAAAAGGCGCCGTAAAAAAAATACAGGTCTGACATCTAGTGGTCACTTTGTACAGACATTTCTCTGACAACTGTAGAAAACAAAAGGTAACCAGAGGTACATGTCAAGGTTTGTAGGATACAGTAACAAGGTAATAAAAGGACAAGGTTGAGAAGAAAGGCAAGTTAAAAAGTCACACTCAAAATATATGATGTGCAAGCACTTAAATACATGGCAGGGCATGCCTTTTTAATTATTCTCTTTAAATAAAGAATGCATCACATTTAAATGATCATTTGAGACATTATGACAGCCTCATACACTGACATCAGATTACTCTTTTACAGGATAGTTAACATACATACCTCTATACATCTTGATTCTGGGAAAAAGACAAAATCTTAACATACATTAATTTGCCTTAAGAAGTCACAAAAAAGAAGGTTCTACATAGGAGGCGGAGCTGTGAGAGGAAATAAAGGAGCACTTCTGAGTTTGGCACCACGTATTCTCATTATATCAAAGAATGCATCACTGTCACTGTCGTCGACAAAGTCAAAGAACTTTGATTCCCGGCTTATTATTACAGGCCTTTTCGACCTCACCTTCAGCTTTAATGCTTTTTCTTTATAACTGAAGTTACCAGCTGAGGATGTGTCCGTTTCATTCGGCTCAGAAGTGCTTGATGTGTGGGCTGGTTCATTGTTGCGGTAAATGGTTAATTTGGTGCCTGGGATGTATTTTGCTTCCAAGGTGTCCAGAATGATGGGGCTTTTGAACGAGACCTTCTTCTTGTATGAAATGGTCATCCTGTTGGTGAGCTAAAGGAGCAAGAATCATACGTTACCATGACCATAATACTTATTATTTATAAAAATTGGTTGTGAATATCAGATATTGATTACACAGGATACAACCAAGTGACTTCTTACTTTTGGGGGGGGTTTCAACTCCAAAGCCTTCTCTACAAATTGAGGATTTAAAAATATATAGTTTATTATTTGGCACATAATGACATTAAATAGTTTGATTAGGATACACGTCTCACTTAATGAGTCTTAACCTGATTTAAATGAGTCCACATGTTTTCTGGTCTCAGCTTCAGGTCTTCCATGTTGGCTTCAAAGATAAAAACAGTGATTGATCAAATTTTGGTTACATGGATGTTGAGTATGCAGAATGATACCTTTCTTTGTTAGTGTTCTAAAGTATCAGCAGACAATGTATTTAGCTGTATACAAACAAAAATAGCTTAAAAATGTATAACTTTAAAAAAGAAAGGAACTCACTTGATCCCACAGTTCTTTTCGTCAACAATCTCAGAGACATCTGCAGACAGAATATTTTTAAAAACTAAAAGTATTTTCAAGCTAACACTAAGCTTTACATTTTTTTTTAAATACACTATATGTATTTATTTCAATCCATCTTATTCTCAATATCATAAGTTAATAAACCCTTTTTTTTCTTTTTTTAAATCACTAAACTTCAAACATTTGTACTACAATAACTAAATATCCTACCAAATTAAATGAAAAAGAAACGTTTTTTCAAACCATTACCGATGATGCTAGAAAGGTTTAGGGGCTGATGCATGTGTACGGTCTCAGCGTTGCTCACATTAAGCAAGGTGGAGTTTTTTATGTTAAGATGAAGCCCAAGCCCCTCCTTAATAGGAAAGGTTGATGTCTCCACTGGGAAAAGAAGACAAATTAAGTGACAAGAAGGTTGAAAAATAAATAAAATAATAAATAACCTTATATTTTGCTTGTGGATCAACAAAAATGCACACATACCATATATATCTCTTCTAAAGGTCTCCGGGGAGGGAAGACTGCTGAAAGATGATGCAAAGGAGCAGTCTTCGTCCTCATCATCATCATCATCATCATCATCATCATCATCATCAGCGTTACAGATGAAAGGAGTGTCTGACTCCATGCTAGATGACATGACACTTTCAGATGTTACTGTCATGTTTTGCTCTTCATCGTTAACTAGCATGTCACCACCTTTAGCGGCCTCTATCCTGGGAGTGGTTTGAATTGTTTGGTGACCTGATGCTGACACTCTGTAACTAGATCTCCTAGAAGCTGGCACGGCATGCGTTTTGTTGCTGGAGTTTTCAGTAGATGGAGGCCTGCTCAAGCATAACCCAGATTTTTTTTGGACAGTCTTAATGTGTCTCTGTGTGTGGAAAGGATAAGAGTGGACAATTAGGAGAAGTGGGGGAAAAGTTTGAGAAACTATCAACTTGAATTAAATAATTAAAATAAAAATTACAGCAAAATTAATGTCCCCATTATGTACCCTTTATCCAAAAGTCCAATAGAGAAAAATGTGTTCTATGCATGTGATGTTATTATTAAGAAGAGAATAGTTTGACATCCATACATCAAATGTATAAGGATATATATCGCCTTACAGTGGGGGTATACTCACAAACACTGGTTTGGTTGGTTTGACAGCGGGAACATGCATCTCTTCCACCCCAGGCTCCTCTGCAAAAGCTTCATATTTCTTGTTTGGCAGAAGTCTCTTGTGCTCTGAAAGTTTTTTAAAATGGGATAGCAGCTAGATGTAGCTCATTTACCTGCGTTTACCATGACATATACACAGAGCAGGAAGAAGTACTCAGATTTATTACGTAAGTAAATGTAGCAATACTACATTTTAAAAGTACTTTGTTAAAAGTAAAAGTCCTGCATTCAAAATCTTGCTAAAGTAAAAGTATAAAAGTATATTGGCATAAAAATAAATGGGTACCAAAAGCAAAAATACTCCTCATGCGTAATGGCCCATTTCAAAATTGTATATTGAGTTGGGTTACTATTATGATTATTGATGGATTTTTATCACAGCTGGTAAATGTAGATGTATTTTATTATCTTTATATATTGCTTCTGGGTATCTTAACCTAAACTGTAAATATATAATTGTCAACGTTTATTTGATTATTGATTTATATTTTTAATTAGCTATATCTAAAAAGTTACTAGTATCTTAAAGCTGTCAAATAAATGTAGTGTAGTAAAAAGTATAATATTGGCTTCTAAAATGGAGTGGAGTTGAAGTAGCATGAACTTAGAATACTTGGGTAGAGTACAAATCCTTCAAAATGGTACTTCAGTACTGTACTTGAGTAAATGTACTTTTTTACTATCCACCACTATACATTTCTCCTAGTGCATTGACTTCAAGTCTTCATGTTGAACATAATGAGATTTAAGTAGGCCTTGTTCGACTCAAAAGAAAGACATAAATAAAAGGCATCAAACTGATGTTGATCTTTACATTACAATTAAATAGGCTTCTTGCCAAATAAGTCAGCTGGTCACAGGAGCTTCCAATTAAACTGATCGATAGCCTATATCAAAGTTGTGGTTCAAACCTGTGCATACCATAGCGAAGTTAAATTAAAACCTCTATTACAATGTACGTTTAAGATGATGTGTTAGATTTCTTACTTTCTCGTTTGTTCCGCACGGGTGTATCTGGTTTGTTTGGTATTCCACTGGCACGCCTCACTCGACCCATTTCCGAACTAAATTGTAGTCCAAATTACGATCCAATGATCTGTCAGTATACATCAACTATCTCAACGTTAGATGAGCTGTTGCTAACTAAATTCGTTTTTAATTTCGTAAAGCTTACGGTTAAAAGTCTTCCTGGATGCTAATAACTGAAACTTTCCCCTGCTCTTTGTGCGACGCTTAGCAACCGAGAACACCTGTAGTCAATCAGCTGATGATTCTGTTAAATCCCCCCAACGCACACTACAATCTATCTTAATGTGAAAACAAATCATTAAATTACAAACATGAACACAATTAGCCTACTTTATTTTGAAAATGTTCAACGGAAGTTTTACTACATGATCTTTGATATCAGATAATAGCCTAGCTTCTCCGGACCCGGTGGAATACGGGGGTAGACTAGGCTACTGCACATTATATTTTCTACTTAGCTTTATACTTGATGTAGGCCTACACTTGGTGATGTTTGTGCTACTCAAATACTTTTAATTATTTTCATACTTAATTTCACAGGGACATTTTGTAATTTTTACTAACTTATGTTAGTCGTTTGAAAAAAAAGAATACTTTTATTTGTGCTCCTTTCAGGACATTTAGTTGATAATACGTTAATGAATGTATGCTTTTTTACTTGTAGTGGAGTGTTTTTCATGATGGTATTGGTTTGCTACTTGGTTAACAATTTAAGTTGGCTACCTCTTTTAAGAGCAGCAGTCCAATAAGTTCCTAATTCATGTTGGCCTCTCCAGGGAAACTATTCAAAATAAAACGTAATGCAATGACAATTGAAGATACCATGAAAAAAGAAACAAGACACTTGTTTAAAATCATTCCAGAATATCTTTTTTATTTCATTGCCCTTGTCCTATTCCCCACCCACCCTCATCCCTATTGCTGCACTCAATCGTTACAAGGATATGGTGCTGATTCCATTTTACAGCAGAATAGATAAATAAATAAGTACAATTCATCTCACTACACGCAAAAAGAGAGAAAAAAATCCATTCAAACCATTGATTTAATAAATATGCTTACATCTAGCTGTCCTCATTTATGTACATCCACATTGTTTATGCTTTGGGACGGTAATCAACTTAAAAAGTCTATACATTACTTCTATGTGTAAACCCTTCAAAAACGTGTTTATTTTTCATTAAAAGTTGATGGTTGTTCTATTTTCCTCCAGTGAGTGGAATTCATCAGCTTTGCCTACATTACAAAGCCTTGCACTAGCAGCAGTGGCTGTGGGCAGCTGCATACAACCTGCTATTAATGGCCACAAAGAAATACTCATCAGTTTCAAGTCAATGGTGCCAGCATTGCAGGGCAAACTGCATGCATTGCCCTGAGACCTGGTTTAGCATTATCTCTTTTTTGTTCTTTTACCTGACATACTATTTGCGCAAAGGTGGATGTTAAAAAAGGAGTGAATTAACAGACTGTAGAGTGTGAACCGTAATGTGTGTTACAGTGTGCCAGTCCTTCACATAAACAAGGAGCATGCATGCTAAACTGCAGACCACAGCCATGTCGAGGTGAATTAATGAGTGAGTGAGAACATGACATGAACAGCGATGTATTTTAATGTGGCTCAAACATCGAGATGGTCTACAATGGAATGGTGTAGACAGCAATGATTAGTAAGGCAGGAGCTGCTACTGTCTATACCTTGCTTTCTTAATTCTGCCCTTAAACATTAAGGTGTAGTTTTGGTCAAATTGCGCAATGTCTTGGGTAAAAGTTGAATCTCTTTTAGTGTGCCAGATCAAGGGAAATGTATCAGGCCCTGCTTAGCAGCACTGCTGTCAGCAGCTTGTTCGATTCAAGGAAAATCTACTGTGTTGGCCCACTGAGGAGGAAGTCCATTACTGTCCCACATGTGTCAGCAATACATATCCTTGAGCTACACTATACACAAAGACATCACGCTTGCTGTCGTATAACTGGATTCAGGTTGTGTTAGGCTTGTGGGTTTAAACTGATGGAGGAAAAAAATAGATTGGACAGGGTGACAAGTGGAAATGGATTGCTCAACATAAAAGTGAGGGTGAGTTTTCTGCTGCTGGGGACAGAGCCTTTGATGGTTTGTTTGGGTGGATAGCAAGAAACAAAGTATGGAATATTTAAAATGCCTAAATCAAAACCATTCAAATAAAAAAAGTGATCTACAGATCACATTTGTATTTACATTTCCTTTTTCTGTATGCATATGTGTGTCATGTTTCCCTGTCAAAAAAGAAAAAGCTCTGTTGGACATTCTCATGAAAACCAAACAAAGTGCTTTGTATTTACTGAATTACACAACCCTTTCTGTTTTGTGGTTTGCATTTTACCACAAGGAATAAAGAACAGTTAACAGATTAACACATATTCTTTCGTTTTACATATGTGTACATGTAGTTATGTCACAGCAAATCCCTAATTAAAATAGAAATACATATAACAAAGTGTATTGTATTTCTCTTTGTGTCTTGGATTTGTTTTAGTTTTTAGGCATTAAATCTTCCATAGCAGGGGCCGGTTTGGCTTGCTTTTCTCATAGCTTTTAAGCCTAAGTGGTCACATCTTTATCCCACTGAAGTCAATGGTGAAAGCAGTGCTAAGTGTAAAGATGCTTGAAGGAAAATGAGGTCTGCCGGCCTTCACATGGAGATGCTTTCATAGAGTCGGTCGATCTTCTCCTTGAAATACTCCTTCAGCTCTGGTCTCTTGGCCTTTAGTGTGGGAGTCAGGAGGCCGTTCATAATGGAAAACATCTCATTGTTGATGTAGATGTTCTTCACCTGCAAAGAAAAATGTGAAGGAATAGGAAAGAAAGTGTACAAAGATTGTTGAGAGGTTGTTATTTTTAGGAGCTGTATAGATAACACAAGTTTAGCAGAAGACCTGTGATATTGATTTATTTCCTTTTTAATATAGTGAAAAAGTACCCGCCAAACTAAAAAGGTTTTAGCAACGCCCTCTTTAATATTCATAAGGATGAAGATTTACAAATATTAGTTTACTGAGTTGAGTTGCTCAACTGGAGCAATTTGATGAATAATGTATTGCTTGTGGATCTTATAAAAACAACGCCAAACAGATCCTACTTGAAATACTTTTGGCATATACATGTAGTAAAGGATTGTGTAAATGATCATTCTGTAGCTTTAAGAAAAATAATACTGATAAAATAAAAAGGTTTTGCTATCAACCCAAACATATATCTGCCTTCCTACCTGCTCAAATGAATGGAGGCCGCTGGCCTTGCCCAGACGCACCAAGTCCTCAAGGATCGCCTTCTTCAATTCCTGTTGACAAAGTGGAAGGTTATTTTCCATAGTATTATTCAGTATTTTAGTTATCGACAGAACTTAGAAGCATTCAAGGAACATGCCACCTACCGTGTTTTTACAGAGGTCCTTATATGTGCCCAGTATGCCTTTTTTCTTGGCCCATTCAGGCATGACTTCTGGGTCAGGAACCACAACCCCCACCAAACAGGACTGGAAAGAGAAGACACAAACATAGGAGGAAGAGGTCAAAGGATATTGTATTAATTAAGCTGAAAAATGAGCACCTGATAGATGATTTTGTGCTCTATTTGTCCTGGCTTAAAAATGGAGCACAGGAACCAGGGCAAAGACGTACTTGCAGGCTCTCAGGAGCCATACATGTTATTCAGCTAATTCAAATAATTAGAATGTATAGGACTGATGGGTGTGTTTGTGTAAGTATTCTTACCTGCAGGCTATCTCCATGAATATAGAGCTGTGCCACAGGTTCGCTCCTAATGTAGATGTTCTCGATCTTCTCAGGGGAGATGTACTCGCCCTGTGCCAATTTGAAAATGTGTTTCTTCCTGTCGATGATCTTCAGTGTGCCATTCTGCAGAAGATTAGAGGTTGAATAAATGAAAAGAAGAAAAGACATGGTGGAAACATCTGGGGATTCCTTGACTATTCATTATCCAGATGTTGTGTCATTGTAAATGTTTGATGAGATACTTACAGGCAACCATTGGCCAATGTCTCCGGTGTGAAGCCAGCCGTCTGCGTCCAGCGTCTCGGCCGTCCTCTCTGGGTCTTTGAGGTAGCCCTTAAACACGTTTGGTCCCTTCACACACACCTAGATGGTAAACAAGTGGAAAAGAGTCAGGGTGTGAGGTCAAATATATAAACTGAATCTCCTGTTAAAACCCTAACACAGGTTTTTAAAGGTCAATACATTCCTATTCTTATATAAAATGTATGATTGTGGGCACTGCATGTCAACTTAAAGATAAACAATACACGCTCTAGTAATGTTTTATAATGTTTTACACTACTTATCTGGGCCTTGTTTGCAGTAACATTGCAGTATTTTTTTTTATAAAGATACAACATCTTCCAAGATCATTTTACTGACCTCTCCCTCTCCCTTAGAGGCAAAGTAGTTTTTCTCAGGAACATCTACCAGTCTGATGAGGTTACATGGCAGCGGGGCTCCGACGTGACCTATAATTCACAGGGTCAGAACAAGCAAAAAATAATTGAAAACCCATAACATTTTCATTTTGGGTTTTTTCTTAGATTCCCTTATTTGTTTCATCTTGGACTGTCAGATACCCCCTTATACTTTCCACTGTTGGAATGAATTAAATGAATTTAAAACAGAAAATAATGAGCAGACCAACAATATTGATGAATTGGACATTAAGAAATAGGTAATTCACCAGATAATTTGAAACCAAATATGGCATGAGGGATTATGCTTTACCTGCACATATTTTTTGACATTTAAAAAAAACTAATGAAGAATGAAAGATTAATCATATATTTTCAATGAAATGTAAATGCCTGATGGAATATTTGAACTGGGCAGCAGGGGGAGACACTAGACTGTATTTTGATGCGAGTCATTTCTAAATGACTGCCCTGGTTTGGTTTTGGCGAATAGGCAATGATACAAATTGCATCCATGTTTGTTTAACCCATCTTCACTCAGCAATGAGACTGCTACCAAGGAAGCATTATGGCAGCTAATAGTAAAGTTTAAATGAGGACCTTTCATACAAACGTATTTTACTATGTTAGGTTTTCTTGTACTCTGGCTTTAATAAATATATATATATATGAGATAAGAAATATTGCAATGCACTGGTTTATTTTATTTTAGCTCTAGCTTAAAACCTTTTATCGGATAACTTGATCAGACAGCAAATGAATACACACTCGTTGACTTGGAACATTACCATTATGCCTAGAGGTGTAAAGCACACTAGTAGACAGGCTGTTTTGTCAGTTTCTTTTCATAGTGGCTTGTTGATATTGGCAAACACCTAAGCAGGTACTTGATTGCTAATAATGTTGCCTAACAGCTCTTTCTTATGCGTCTTTCCCAGCAGGGGCCTCTCCTTTTTTCTGTTTTCAACGTACTGTACAGCCTCCCACTCTCTCTCGCCCACCTTATTTTCCACAGGGTGTGATTTACAAACTGGGAGGAGGGCTGATAAGGCTTTATAGTCTGTACGATATTGTCTGAGCAGCGGTGATCCCCCATTTCTTATCATGCGGATTCAGGGAGCAACAGTTCACCTATCAAGTTGAATGACAAGGTGACGTCAATTAAACACTATCACAGCATGGGTATTGTTTATTTCTTAAAGTTATAACACCATTTCACTTTTTGACCTTTGAGCCAAGCCTTTAGTCAATTTGACAAGTTCAGTGAGTTTGGCAGAGATAAAAATGTCTGTGTTTTCTAGGGCTGTGACATAAAAACTAGTGCTCACCTTGGGTCCAGTCTCCAGGTGTGGTGAAGGTGCAGCCAGCTGTGCACTCTGTCTGGCCGTACGCCTCGTACACCTACACACACACACACACACACACACACACACACACACACACACACACACACACACACACACACACACACACACACACACACACACACACACACACACACACACACACACACACACACACACACACACACACACACACACACACACACACACACACACACACACACACACACACACACACACACACACACACACACACACACACACACACACACACACCACACACACACACACCACACACACAGGATGTATTAAAGGCTGTGGGAAGGAAGTTAGGTCACCAACTGTAATTATGTGTGTCAATGTGTATGTGTGCATGCACTACACTGCACATAGAGCTGGGCAATGTGGTAAAACACATCGCAACATTTCTGATCAATAACCTCAATGTTGATGTTATGAAAATATCGTAGGGTTGAAAATTGGAGCTTTCAAAAAAGTATGAAGACAAGGAAAATGTTGATAAATTATCATTAGTTATGTGGATATTTGCCACTATTATTTATATAATATTATGTATATATCTGCTACCGACATATATTGGTCTTTCCTTGAACTGTCTAACTTATCGAGAACATGTAATACTTAGTATTCTTTGTTGTTCATGTTTTTTCTACTGTAGATAGAACAAATAAAAACATTGTTTTATTTATATCTTTATTTTATTTGATCACGTTTATACCTTTTGTCCAACTTTAATGTTTTTTTAATGCCTGAACACTCAGCTGCTACTGTAACTAAATCATTTCCCAATTTGGGATCAATAGAATATCTATATATCATCTATCATCTATCTATCGATACAATGGCTAATTGGGTAAAGGCAAGTCAAAGAAAAGTTAGAACTGTCTGGTATTAGAAAAAAAAGACACTATACTAATGTATCCTTTGAAACCAGGAAAATACTACACTAATGCGATATTTCAATATCAGAAATCTTAAAAGATATCAAGTCTCCTATCATATTACCCAGCCCTAGTTGCACATCTCTTTATGAAGACCAATTAGAGTTTCAGGATGTGGTAGTGGGATTTTTTTGTTGGTCCTCATCGTCAAAGTTGTGTTAATGTGGTTTACACAGAATGTAGGCTTAACGTTAAAACGAACCTATGTTTTGGTAAAAGTAAGAGTAGGGTTGGCTATGTTATTGTGATGGTTGGGGCCTGTTTGTGTGTGTGTTTGTATGTTTGTCAGACCTGGCATCCCAATGCAGCTCTGAGGAATCCCAGGACACATGGCGAGGTAGGAGCGGCTCCTGTTATAATCATCCTCAGTCTTCCTCCGAGGCTGGCCTGTACAGAGAGGAGATCATAATCAATACAGAAGGGTCTTTATTTGTATCTATCAAACGCACAATGAGCAGGATTGGTTGGTTTCGGTTTGTAAACACTGCATTCAAAGTTGGCCGTTCCTCCCCAGCTCAAAAATGCACACGGTGCTTGACAAAGGTTGAAAGTCAATCACAGAGTTGCACATTTTTTGGAACAAGTTTTTTCCTCTTGGCATTTCGCCTTTCATGAAGGTAAACGCCCAGAAACCTTCATCGTTATTAATTTCCACACATTTTCCAGTAACACGTTTCCAAAATGCTCTAGGCATAGAGGAGTACACACAGTTTGTGATGGTGATGTCGCAGGATTTGGTCATCTTGTGATCACAGATATTCACAGTGGCACATTTACTCAGTTAGAGGAAACACTTACCTGAATTTTACTGAAGAAGATTTTGTCCCAGAAGCTGTCACTGCGAATGATCCCACTACTGACTTCAGCACCTTTTCTTTTGGCAGCAAAGTTGAGCAGCCAGCGCTTCAACGGGCTGTTAGCCTGGCTGAAGATCTGCACGAGAAAAAGACAAATGACATATTTGTATGGTTGGTGACAGACCCTTCTGGTTACTGCTATTGAAATCACGTGTTCATTTAAAATTACCCAACATTACCAGAAAGAAGGTACTTTTTTTAAAGATACGTACAATTATCTAAGAAAAGCTATATTTCTTACCACCAGCAGAACAGCAGTTATAAAATCTCACCTTGTCGTACATGCGGTTTAATAGTCGAGGCACCACAGGGAAAATGGTCGGCCGCAGGGCCTTCATGTCATCTGGGAGGAGACGGATGTCGCCTTGATAGAAGCCGATCCGTCCTCCATGGCAGTACACCACAGACTGCAGAAACATACACATAGATAGTGAGCTTAACGCTAGCTGTCACATATCTTTTACAGACAAATACTAACACTGACAGCTGTTAAATCATTTCGAATTAAACATAAAACTCTTTGATAAAATCTTATGTGAGCCATGCTCATATAGCGCTTTTCTAAACAACAATTTCAAAGGGCCCTAGGGACAAAATTAAGAGAGATAAGAGAAAATTATTTTTATATTTGTAAAAAAAATCACTCCTACATACTAAAGGAACCTTGCTTATGATGTTTCAACAACTTCATTGTCTACTTAGTAAATGTCTTGTGTAGCCTAGTCAATGTCTTTCACAGTACCAATTTGTTATGTAATATGCAGTATTTTCATATTTAAAACTGAGCATGAGGAGAATTAAGCATACAATGAAAAAGTAGAAGTTTGTCAAAAATGTACTCAAGTACTGTACTTGTTCATTCCTACCATTGCGTTCTACGTATTATGTTAGCTTTTCAAATGTTTGAGCAGAGTGACTTCAACTTCTTTTTAGTTTCTAAAGTAAACTGAAAAGAGTTGAGTTGAACTTGCTGCTTGTTTTTGCAACAAAGCACTAAGAGGAAATGTTAGTTCACAGAGGATAAACTCAAGTTAACAGCAGCGGAAGTGACTCATTATGCAGTAATCATAATCATGAGTGAAAGGCATGCCTACTTTAACTCCTTTCTACCTCAAAATCCTAAATCCCAGGGAAGGGAAGATCAGTGGTGGACCCAAATATACAACCAACAAATCAAACAACCAAGGGGTAGTGGTGGTCTAATGCAGGGGTTCCCAACCTTTTTTCCAAAGATCCCCCCCACCTTGTGTGTGTGTGTGTGTGTGTGTGTGTGTGTG
>NW_011338489.1:560508-592699 GCF_000735185.1 Notothenia coriiceps
TTGTGTACACACAAGCATTCATCAATGGTTCGGAAAGTGGCGCTGTACCTTAATAATATAAAGGCTTGTATTTGCGTGCATTTCCTGTTCGGAAAGTGGCAATGTACTGAGAGTGGAGGTGTCCTGAGATGAGCGCCTGCATGCAGGCTCCATGGACCTGTCAGCTCCGGACTGCGCAAAATGGGTACATGAAGCGCTACGTCATGAACGCAAGAAATCTACCCTCGTGGGGGCGCGCTCATGTGATTGGCTTAGAATTGAGGAGACATCTGATTGGCTATAGTTAGAAAAAATTACAAGTACGAATCGGCTGACCGTCAGGGGAGTCTCAAAAAACCCACACACGAATGCACAGCGATCCGTGCACAGAAAGCGGTTTGTGTTTGCAGGTTCAGAGGTTTTAAACGGAAAACAAATATGTGTGGATAAAAAATAAACATTTAAAACTTTTTTCTGTATTTGGATTTTATTTACATTATGAAACGGAACACATTTGTTTGTGCATTGAAAAACACAAGTGTGAATCCTTTTGCGGATCATGAAATACAAGTGTGAATCCTTCTGTGTGCATGTGTGTATTATGAGACTGTTCTGAGCCCATAAATGTGAGAGTATTTCAGTAGTGTTTGTGCAAGGTCACATGTTTTCAGTAGTGTGTGAGCGAGGTGAGTTTGAATTTTGGCCTACACGGCCCTTCATACGTTATTGATCCCAGCATGTAAACAAGGCATTGCTCATCTTCCTCAAAGGGATATCTGAAGAGTTTCCTGTACGAGATGCTCGCCCTTTTAGAAAAAATGTACCGCCGACATGAGCTTGAAGGCGCATTTGGTTGATGTCTGGAACGTAAAGCAAGCCATAAACAGTATGAGTCATGTACTGACCTTTGCTCCTGCACTGTTTCTAGTCTGAGGATGTGTTTCAAAGTTTTATTGGGATGAATTTAAAGTTTTAGAAGGACGTTATAATGTTTTTCTTAATTGTATTCATCTGTTTGGCCAACTGACAGCTGGCATGTCCTTAAGTTCTTCTCTATTAAAGGGCAAAGAGGGTTTTAGGAGGACATTATAAGCATTTAAAATGGGTTTATTATGAGCTTCAGGAGGAGCTGGAGTTGTGTGTGTACACTATATTCTGGTTTATAGTAGCTTGTGTGGACCCACATCTGGAAACACACCCACATTGTGAGGACTCGCCTCAATTGGAAGCCAAAAAGGTGAAAAGCTAAACTTTTTGGGTTTATTTTGAGGTATGTAAAGATAAGATATACGTTATTGATCCCAGCATGTAAACAAGGCATTGCTCATCTTCCACGCGGGGATATCTGAAGAGTTTCCAGTACGAGAGGCTCGCCCTTTTAGAAAAAATGTACCGCCCACATGAGCTTGAAGGCGCATTTGGTTAATGTCTGGAACGTAAAGCACGCCATAAACAGGATGAGTCATGTACAGACCTTTGCTCCTGCACTGTTTATAGTGTGAGGATGTGTTTCAAAGTGATATTGTGATGAATTTAAAGTTTTAGAAGGACGTTATAATGTTTTTCTTAATTGCATTCAACTGTATGGCCATCTGACAGCTGGCATGTCCATAACTGCTACTCTATTAAAGGGCAAAGAGGGTTTTAACAGGACATTATCAGCATTACAAATTGGTTTATTATGAGCTTCAGGAGGAGCTGGAGTTGTGTGTGTGTACAGGATATGCTGGTTTATAGTAGCTTGTGTGGACACACATCTCGCATTGTGAGGACTCGCCCTCATTGGAGAACAAAAAGGTGACATGCAACACTTTTCTGTTTATTTTGAGGTTTTTAAAGATAATATATATGTTATTGATCCCAGCATGTAAACAAGGCATTGTTCATCTACCAAGCAGGGATATCTGAAGAGTTTCCAGTACGAGATGCTCGTCCTTTTAGAAGAAATGTTCCGCCCACTTGAGCCTGAAGGTTTGTTAAGAACGTAAAGCGAACCATAAACAGGAAGGATCATGTACTGACCTTTGCTCCTGCACTGTTTCTAGTCTGAGGATGTGTTTCAAAGTGATATTGCGATGCTTTCAAAGTTTTAGAAGGACATTATAAGCATTACAAATGTGTTTATTATTAGTATCAGGAGAAGCTGGAGTTTTGTGTGTGTACAGAATATGCTGGTTTACAGTAGCTTGTGTGGACCCACATCTCGCATTGTGAGGACTTTCCTCCATTGGAGAGCGAAAAGGTGACATGCAAAAATGTTTTGGTTCATTTTGAGGTTTTTAAAGATAAGATATACTTTATTGATCCCAATTTGGATTTGTTTTCCGTCACAGCAGCATGTAAACAAGACATTGCACACTGAAAAAAAAATAGTACGAAATAAACAGATATAAACATAGACACAAAAAAGAAAATTAAACATAACTAAAAAGTTAAATATATGCAGTGACAATGAAATATATATGTGAAGACTATGTGTCAAATATATACTATGAAGGGCCAATTACAGCTAACAACATATAGAAGTAGGATATTATTAACACATTTATTTTTATTTGTTTTACTTTGTTTTGTATTATGGTTAGTCATTCTGATTTAAAGGCATACAGTAAGGCTGAAATATTCCCTAGCAAAAAATACATGTAACTCTTGTGTTAAAACGTGTCGGTGACCATGGGGTTGACGTGCAAATGTCCTCTGACTTTTGTCCTTTTAAGCAGTTGATCAACTCATATCTGCTGAAGTGTGACCAATAAATAAAAACAGAAATACTTACGAGAGCTCGGCGAAGTCGGTCATCTGGATTTTAGCCATGTGAGCCAGGATCTCCATCAGGTGGAGGCCTTCGTCCGTCTGCAGCCCACTGATGAAGAGGAAGAGAAATTAGAAATTAAACAAGACTCACCCCCAAGAGTAACACTGAGCAGAGGACAGATTACATATATTATGTTACTTCAGAAGGTTGTGAGTTCATATCCCGCCAGGAACACCACCACTAGTGTGCCCTTGAGTAAGGCACTTAGCCTTTAGTTACTCCAGGGAGAATGTCCCTGTAATTGGTAATTGTAAGTCGCTTTGGATAAAAGCGTCAGCTAAATGTAATAAAAAACTGATTGTTCACATTTCGTTGCAACTATTTGGTGGACGACCTGACAAAAGAGAATACAAAACATATTTCAAAAGAAAGCTAATGTACTGTATGTTCAGTAGACCTGATCTTCAAAGTGGTTCCCAAACCACTGATCATATGCAGACTGTGTCCCTTCCTCAGAATAAAGCCTAACTTAGCACAAGTCCTTTTGTTGTGAAGCGTCTGTGAAAAAAATGCACCATACTTGACACTTCCTGTTGCTGAAGCCATAAGTAAGTAAGTAAGTAAAACTTTATTTACATAGCACCCTTCTCAACACAAATGTGCAAAGTGCCATCTGAGGACACAGCAAAGCAGAAGGTTTCCCCTCTGCTTTGCCTCGCAACACCACTGGAATCAGAATTGGAGGTTTGCATGTGATTATTTGTGTGTGTGAGCATAAAGTTTGCTTCAATTGTGTGATCTGATGCACTGCTATCTGAGGAACTTAGGTGGTTTCCTGTGTCTCATGCCGCTGAAAACTGATCCAAGGCAAACAAACCAGGCCGGTTTAACCTGATGCAACCTACTTTGATGTGAGAGACATACATGGCATATGACACCCACATAACATAGACACACATATACATATAATTGCTGGTCCACTAACGACAACCTTAGATCAACAGAATTTTAAAACGTTTCGACAGGACTAATTTAAAGAGACAGAAATGCAATCTTAGCACAACTTCATTCAATTGTTTATTGATTTATATAATATTTTTGCTTCCCAAATTCGAAGTGAAAAACAAATTCAACTTACTGCCACTTTGTCTGTAGAGTAACTGTTCTTTTTGCTGTTAATGCTTAGCCCAAATGTAGATAAACACATCTGATGTGAAATCAATAACCTCACAGTAAATGAAAAACTGACCAGTTTTGCTTAAGGCGAAACATTTTAATCCATATATTCACCTCTGTTTGTAAAACCCTGACCACTGACGAACAAACTTTAAAAAGTGTATGACACATGCTCTACTAAACTACCAATGCGTCTGGGTATGATGATAAGAAAAACAAAACAGGAAGAGCATGGCTGCACGTTAGGTTGAAAACAGCAGCTCTGGTGTTCCATGTGGGCTTTAATGTGAGTGATTATTGCTGTTGCCATTGTGAGCCTTCGTTTGAAGAATCACTAAGCGGATACAAACACAAAAAGAACCTTAAATAATGTGAAGCAAGCAACCACCACAGATTGTTTCTTTCTTTGATGTCTAGAATCTAAAGTGTTAGATCACTCTGCATGTGTGCGTTACAGTGTATCCCAGAGGAAACATTGTCCACCAATGAATGACACATTTTGTCTTCCTGCAATTCCTTATTGTTTCGTTTTGAAATGCAGTTTTAAATGTTGTGGTTTTAAAAAACAAATTCAGTTATTCAGTTAATCATTTCTAAGGGTAAAGGCTACCCTGGTTTCATGTACATGACAAAAAGGCTTAATAAATGGAGGAACTTTCAAGTTGTAGTCACTTTCTGACTCAAACACAAACATTGAGTTGTGTTTTTGCACGGTTAAACAGAATACTGTTTGTGAAATTCTGACACTGATATGGCATATAGCTGCATGCTCTCATTACTGTGGGTCAAGTCAGTCCAAATGATCCTGCAAAAACACTTAAATATGCCAGCTTTGGTTAAAAAATGTAAGAATCTGATTACTTGCTTACTGCGGGTAAACAGATTTTACAGATACACAGAGGGCAGTTTTTAAACTCCATATATCTGTAACAAGCTTCCAGAAAATTGCAGGTCTGCTGCAACTCTCACTTCTTTTTAATTAATTAATTTAAATGTTTGTTGCTGCCTTTTATTAAAAATCAAATAACTATTCATGTCTTACACTACACTGTAACTTTTATTCTTTTTTTTCATATTTTTTATTTTATTTAATTCTTTATTCTTGTTATGATTGGCATTTTCTTGGCTTTTATAATTATTTATTTTTTAAATGTATTTTAATGTAAATATATAATGAGTTTAATTTACACTAGGTCTTAATGCTTTTAATGCTTTTGTAAAGCCCTTTGAATTACATTGTCAATAACATGGTTTATTGTGTGTATATTGGCATGTGTATGTGTAATGTTGTACATGATGCAACATGCACCCCAGTGACTGTAAAAGCAAGAAATGGCATTCATCCTCAGAGTAGGAAAACGAAACTTAAGGAAAGGAGAAGGAAAGGGAAAAAACAACCCCTCCCTTCCTTGCTTTCTGCCTCCCACACAAATCTCAAATTAACGCCCACCTCCAAGTCAACACAGATTCTTCCTCTGCCCCCACACTCCTGACATCCTGCCCTGACACATAACTATCTCATTCCTGTGGGCAAATATCCCAGTGGAGCTTATTTACCTCAATGAGCCTCTCGAACATGTGAGCCAGTGGCAGGAAGGAAATTAGGCAATCATCTTGGTTCGGACTAATGACTTTCTGTAGGAAACGAAAGGAAGGAAACAATGAAGTTACCTTTAAAACACATACAGTTAAAACAGACTGATACATAACCAAGCAAAAATTAGCAATAAAAAGTCCAAGGAACAGGACAAAAGAAGACATGATCACTTACATCTGTTACTCTGAGGAAGCCTGAGAAATCGGCCACAACGTTCCCATGGGTAAGCATGACTCCCTTTGGGTTTCCTGTGAAGGCAGACAAAAGAAATGCAGAAAATAATGAAGTGAAATTCTCCCAACCTGCTCCAAGATCATAAAGTCATTCAATGAATCAGACATGGAAAGACAAAGCTGTGTTTCCAAGGAATTTACCTGGATTTTACTTCCACTTATATATTCGTAGAAGTGTACAATAATCATAATGGGATAATTAAGGGAAGACATACTGAGGGCTTCTGACTGACAGAACATGTGGAAACATATATGATATCATTAAAATTAAATAGATTCCAAAGAAATGTTGAAGTGTTTGCCCACTTTAAAACCTGATGAACAACCACACGTGTGACCTGTTCACTGAAGTGTATCTGTTGAAAAAAGTACCTTTCAAAATATACCTCACTTTAAATTTAAAAACTAATTACTGATTTAACCAAATTTGGAAATATATTGCATCTCTATACATTAATTTTCTTCAAAATATATAAATGCATGTTCGAATAGGTACATTTCTAAAATGACCAGAATGTGTTTTGAAGCAATGGGCCTCAACTTTAAAATTAGAAATCTATTATGCAACTTCTATAAACCTCTCTTTCCACATTAAACAGGAAAACCCTGAATCATATGTCATTCTTGAGTTTTTTGGCAATTCCAAAAACAGAGAACGAATAATAACATTTTTTCTTCCAGGGTAATGTAATGTATTTGCATTGCTTAGTCCTTTCCACACAAAGTGGTGTATATGAAGCAATCAAAAGTGTTCCTCTTTCCAGTGTCATCGTCTGATTCCTGCAGCTTTAAAAGATGAGGGTTACAGGCTCAGAGCTGTCTACATGTTGCAACACAGAGGGAGGGAATTCTCGAGAAATGGAGAGTCATGTGTGGAAGTGGTGCCACATGTCAGAGTGGCTGCATGACTCTCTGAAAGCCAGCAGATGGCAGAGAGTGAGCTTGGAGCTGCAGCTGGTTCAACTTGTAAAATGACGCCAGTGTGTCCTTAAGTGACCTGCCTTTTTTACCCATGTGTGTTGGTTGAGAGATAAGACCTCCCAAAACTCATTCGTGCTTCCTTACTTAAAAGTATGTGCCGCCCTTTGTAATTCGACGACATGCCGCGTAATCCGGCCATTTATGTAATGAAAAGCGGGCAAAAGATCACTCTGCTGCTACAAAGAAACTGGATTCATTTACAGTACATGCTTGTCTTCCTGTCTCCCCTTCAAGAATAGCATTTTTGCCGCTATTATCTAAAAATGATCATAATCTTAACAATAAGATAGCTTCCCAGCTGAAAATGTGAAATTGCATTACACAGAAAAACTATATACTCTATTTTAGACAGATTTCTGCCACCTACATTTTTTTTGTATTTTTCCAAATAGCAATAAGTGCATATTATATTTCAAAAAGTGATAAATATATTCAATAACAGCACCAAATAACAGAGAATTAATTGGTGACCTGTCCACAAGTCTGACTTCTCCAGCTCTGCAGTTTCCTATGCAAACACATCTTTGATAACTCTTAATTACACCTAAATGATCACATTACAAACACTTAGATAACCATCGAGCACAAGAGCATAATGATTTTGAATCAGAGAGCACACTAATGTTTGACTGGACTTTAAGGGAACCGCATAATAATCTCTTTGTAAACAAATGCAGTAATTAAGTGAAAAACATTGCTTGGAGTCACGCTGGCAAGGGAAACCTTGGTGTGGGTGTTGGCTAATTATATTAGGGCACATTGTGTTGGTGCAGTATGGGATCTTTTTGCATGGGAGTCTACAGGAATACCCCCACCCCCCTATTTTTATTTGTATTGTTGTTGCTTTTTAATTATTGTATTGCATTGTTGAGGAACCTGTGATCTAAGTTCACATTACATAATTACACTATAGTTTTGTATGTTATAACAATAAGCCTTTAAAATTTGAAAGATTACCTGTGGTTCCACTGGTGAAACACACGATGGACAGGTCATCTGGCGCTGGTGGCTGAGGAGACAAAATGGTGTTGGTCAGACATGACATTTCATTCTAACATAACATCAAATGAACTTCTACTTCTTTCACCTTTAGAATAAATATCGTTCAATTTTTCACATTTTTGCACAAACTGTATTTATAGACCTCTGCTCTGGCCCCTTTCTCTGCCATCATACCAACAGTAGTATGTGCTGTGTTGCCAGAAACACTGTCAAAGCTGTTTCTTTAGTTAAATTAGTGTGCTCACTATTTAAAGTATGTCTCTCTGTGATGTTTAAACAGAGAGTAATACTTGCTAAGCTGGCTAATACCCAGTAGCAAGAGTCTTGGCTTAATTGTCCGTTGAGCCAGCAAAATGTAACTTACAATTTACATTACATGATTTAAATGTCTTACATGTTTTTATTTTGGTAATAACAGCGAGTCAACAGCATATTCTATTTGTTTATAAGAGGATGTTGAAACTATTGCTATAATCACTGTACAGGCTCTAAAAAGCAATGTGTTGTAAACCAAGTTAAGGTTTTACACAAAGAATGGTGACTTATCTTTGTTTAAAGTCAAAACAATCTAAGAGTTTACGGCCTTGCTAGCGGCTTTGTAAGGCTTAACTTAGGCTCAGCGGTGCTTTGAGCTAAATGCTAATGCTCATAAATACAATCCTAACAAGCTAGTGTGTCGAAGGTATGATGTCTAACATGTTCACCAATCTTAATGTAGCATGTTAGCATGCTAACAAAGTCCTGATTTGCATTAAACACAGAGTACAATTCATCCTCTTGAGAACATTAATGTCTGTAGAAGACATTGTATTTAATTGATTGGTTGTTGAGATATTTCTGTTGGGAACAAAGAAATGTAAAACTGTCACAAAGCAACAGTGCTATAGCCATGCAAGTAGGATTTCTAAAATGCCATACAATTAATCTTTCTCTACAGTGGAATCTTTCATTTGTACTTACTATAGGTTTTCTGTGATGCTCTCTGCCCAAAGCCTGTAAGAAAAAAACAACAGGAAAAAAATAAACATTAAGAGTACACTTTTGATGCATACATGACATTAAAATATGCTATCAGCCGTTTCTTTAGGGTTACTTTATGGACCACATGTCGATGGAAAGCAAAATGCTCAGAAAGCTATCTCTTGAGACCCTCAGCTTTTTTCCTCTTAATACTGAATTCACTGTTGTTCAGCAGGATTGACAATAAGTGCCCTCATTTCTTTTAAGTCACCTGGTAAACCAGAAGAGCTGGGTTTCTACCACACTGGCACAGATCATTTAAAGTGAATCATCACAGAAAAATGATGGTTATGTATGCCAAGCTTCCGAAGAACTCAGTGGAATGTTATCATTGTTTATTTTATGAAAGCATGCCAAAGTGTTTTTCTTCGCTCACTCTTTGTCTATGTGATTGTTGGCAGGAAAGAAAAAAAGAAAATAATTTGCATGTATTTTATGCTTGTCTTTGTGACTGCTGTTAGCTGTTTGCCTGCATATTTATCGTGATTGTGCTCTCCAAGCACTCACAGTTACAGGAATGAAAACAGCAGTCAAATTATTATAAATGAATCCACATAAGGCATAGTCGCATAACAACCCATGTCTATTGTTTTGTAACTGTTACGACCCCCTCCACTCCACTAGGGGTCTCTGCCTTTGTGTTCTGCTTGCTGGCTCTTGTTTGTGTTTCAGGTAATCGACCTGATGAGCCACACCTGGGCCGTCGACATAAAAGACCAACACCAACCCATACTGCGCTCTCACTCTTCTGTTGGACATGGCCGCGTCTTTGTTTCTGCACATTTTCACACACCCATGCACGCAATCATTACTGATAATAACTGACTTCCACATTTATTAGGTTTCTTTGAAGACCTTTGGTTTTTGTGGTATTGTAAATAAATATGCTTTTGTTACACTTAGCTTGTCTGGTCTCCCATCTTTGTTGCAGCCTATGAGCCAGGCCGTAATAGTAACTTTTAGGAGTTGTTGTTTATGATACTGTGCATGTGAAATCCCCAGTTTTCAGATTCTGTAGAACGAGAGACTAACTGTAGAGATAAACAACCTTTTTTTGTATCTTATGCTGATCAAATCTCAACATCAGTTTGTTTTGACTGGCTGTTGAAGCTTGTGTGCCATTGAGATTCTGGATTTTTACCAAAAAAAAAAAAAAAAAGCATTGCTTCATTATACCTTTATATTTCAGATTAAATACAGACCACACTCAAATCCGGCCTCTACACACCCCCACTATATTTTTAGGTAAAAATATTCTCCATTTTAACCCTGATGTTTATGAATTACTTCGGTTTTGCAACAGTCCCTGTAAATATATAACACTTTACAATCAATACGTTTACCATTTTCTAGACAAGACATATAAATCCTAAAAAACGATTTAACCTTAAATGTGTTAATGTTTGTAGGACAACATTAAATGTCTATCTAAGTTTGCATTTACAAATAAGTGTTTGCACAGATTTTGTTTGTTTGAAGCCTGTTCCGTGACGGACACAAAATGAGTGATGCCGATACATAATAATGACATTTCTGAAGATTGAAGATAAAAATGACATATTGTGTTGTGCTTAAATGAAGCTAGAGTGCAGCAAACATATATATATATATATCAGATTAACACTAAAGGATGGAAAGTTGCATCAGAATATGCTAGGTTAAAACACTTAAATATCAGTCAATTGAAGGTACCATTAAACTGTGCTGGTCCTACTGTACGTGTCATACCTCGACCTCCTGCATGGCCTGCACGTGGACGCCGCAGCTCTTTCCGTGTTCAATGAGGGCGGAGTCAAATTCATCCATCAGGATGATTCTTCGCAGGCCCGGAGTCTCCTTACGCTCCACGTTTTCCAGAAGCACCTGAGCTTTATCTACTTTGTCACAGATGACCGTTGAGATGTCAGCTGAAATGACACAAGCACACAAGCGCACGTGCACCCTTGTGAGAATATCAGCGGAAAAATAAATAAAAAAGTAACAAACAAGAAAAAAAGACACAGATAAATGTGTGACCAGTTCAGCACAAATCCTGTATAAGAACTGTATGTAAGGTTAATAACTCAGCAGCCTGACTTGTCTGTTTTTGCAGTCTTCAGATCATTCAGTTTATTTATTTTTGAAACCATAATCCAGCAATGCAAAGACCTCTTCACACTGTACATTTTACATGTATATTGATATTCAATTTAATATTCCATCCCTTACACACTTAATGTATATATAATATCCTGCTTTTTATTTAGTTTACTGTACATTTGTATTTCAACATGTATATTTTGTAATGCTATTTTATTTCTATTTGAGATGTTTACATTTGTAATTGTTTATTTATAGTATTTTAATTTCTCTAATGTACAATGCCTTGTCTTTTTATGCCGCTGCAATGCAAACATTTCCCAAATTGGCATCAATAAAGTACTTATCTTATTAAGACTGTTTGTGATATCTAAAACTCAAAACTGAACAAGGCTAAAAGACAAGTTAAAGATCCTGTGTGTGTGTGTGTGTGTGTGTGTGTGTGTGTGTGCGTGCGTGCGTGCGTGCGTGCGTGCGTGTGTGTGTGTGTGTGTTAGCATAGCTGCCAGCTAGCCTTTGTATGAGTAGTTTTATTGTGTGTGTACTTACCCGTGTTAATGATGAACCGTATTGCGTCTGGGCCCAGTGTGTCATAAAGGGGAACCACCACCATGGAATAGGTATAGCATGCTAGCTCTGAGATGATCCACTAAAATCACACATAAACCGGGGTCAAAGGTCAGGAGTTAGAGTTCATTCACCTGTGAGATATCAGCAAAAAACTTTCACTTACTTATTTATGTGACATGTTTATAGTCTCAAAACCTTTTCAAGACAGAAAAGGCTAATTATAAAAAAAAACGATCTCCTCGGAAGATACTAACAGAAGTGTTTTTGAGTGTGTGTTTTTTTGGGTTAGCGGCTTGTGTGATTGAAACCATTTGTAAAATGGTTTCGGAGCCAATAATTGACACAGTGAAGCAGAGAGATTGTGAGAATGCATTGAATGGATAGAGAGAGACAGAGACAGACAGATATCGAGACAAAAACTGAGAGTCACCTCTGGTCTGTTCTGGGCAAACACTCCTATAAACTGGTTTGGGTCAGGCTGGCAGCCCTGGTGCAGGAGGCCTGAACCCAGATACTCAGCGCGGGCCGTCACCTATAAAGAGGGAAGGCAGGACATCTGCTGATTAGACCAAGTGGCACAAAACAAATGCTGAGCCTGTCTTTCAGTCTTCATGAACACTTTTTATAACTTCCTTCTGCTTTTCAATTGCTTGGGTAACAAGAATTCTCCCTAGCATTTGGGCATTGGTCTTTGCTTGGCTATATTTAGTAATCATGTTCCCAAATGAATGATTTTGTAAAAAAGGGAAATACATTTGGTTAGTATTCACCTCAGCATGGGGTTTATTTTATGTCATGCTCCAGCTAAAAAACACAATAACATTTCTGAACAAATCTAATTCCTCAGTTATTGTGAAAGACAGGTTGTATGTTACTGTGCTAGGGCAACAAGATGCAAAACAAGAATGTGCCCGGGCATATTTTTTTCCAACCTAGACTTGTCTGACTTTTCTGGAAATTATAATGTAATGAATTAACAGAAACACAACTTCCACCCACCACTACCTTGTTAAGTCACATCAATACAACTGACGGTTGTGTAACTTAGGCTACTTCTCATATTGACTTTGGCATTGCTTTACTGGGAGGATTTCAAAATGAAACTCCCCTTAAACCATTTCCAAATGTCCATGACATTCACTATTTCAGCCTTGTGTTTACTAGTATTTGCTTGAATCTAGTTTTGGTAAGAAGCCAATGTTTCATGATACTATTGTGAAGCCAGTGATTCAAGTTAATAATCTGATAAAATGACAGGTTTTAACTAGTTCTAATAACATCACTTACTTTCTATAAACCCACACTACAACATGTATTTAGGGTGGTTGGTACAGACTGCAGTTCTTCATTGGACCATCATGGTGGTGCTATGCTGAGTTGCTAGGCAGATTTGGTGCAACAAAGCCTCTGTGCTACTCAGGTTGCAAACTACACCAAGTGTCGAATTACATAGTTACTTAAATGGATGGATGGCCGGAGGATAGCTCATCAAATGTCATTACAAAGCTGATGATGATAGATAGGATTTTATAGAAAACGCTGTGGTTTTACCAATAGGAAAGACATTATGACTGCACATACAATTTAAAAACAGTAACCTACAGTATATTCAGCTTAATTACCACTATAAAAAGGCAACCTGGAAATCTATTTTTTTAATTTACCTCACTCCTCATTCCACCTGTCATTGTTCAAATTGCACCAACCTCTTTGTAGGATATCCATTTGTAAGGTTGGTTAGGGAGCCGCGAGCCTAAACAAGGTCCATCACCTGTTGAACACACAGTGAAATCAAAGGGGGGTCAGAATTATAAGGTTTATATGATGTTAACTTGTTTCTAAACAAAGCAATACATTTCAATAGGTATTACCAAACCACATGGCCACAAAACCAATGTCACTTATTGTTGGTGTGTGTGTTCACTCCCTAGTCAGACTGAAAAGGTATGATCGATCCTAAAGTCCTGAAGACAAACCATGTAGCCCTTGTATGGATAAACATACAGAAAACTATCAACAAAATCTGTAGCTTTTTCTGGCCTTATGAAGCTTAATTTGAGTATCAGTCTATTTTTGCCCACAACTTTATTGTTTTGGTTTACTTTCAATGCTCTCATGGTGTAGTTTTCACCCAAAAAAGTTTAGAATGGCACTGTACTCTACCTCCTAAACACCAAACAGCTGACAGTCATACTTTAGCAAATAGCTTGTGACCTCAGTGGAGAATATAGCCACTAAAAGGCCAGGACTGAAAAACTTAGTTTGTAGTAACGTGCTCTGTAAGCAAATGCTTTACTTATACTTCTGAGATGTGCTCTAGCTTAACCATTCAATTCATTCGGCCACTATTTTACAACCTCAAATAGGAAGGAATATCCCTTCACTGGGAGTCAGTCACTTGGTCACTTGATACTCCCTGGTTGTGAGCCCTGGTGCTATTACCCTTAGCAACGATGGGCATCACCTTGGCAACCAGCAACCAGAGGATTCATTTTACCTCCAGCATCAGAGTCATGACTTTGGGTTTTATCACACAACACAGTTGAGTGCTTATTTCCCCCCTAACATCCTACACACCAGATATGTGGAGGCCTCTCTGGAAGACTTCGTACATGGTCCTGGCGTCGTCATGGTAATGAGTAAGCAGCTTGGAACTGTCGCCCATCATGGACCTGCGACCTCCATTTTCATGCTGCCGTAACCAGAGAGAGAGAAACAAAGAGACAGTATGACCCCATAAATCTTCACAGCACACTGTCAAAACTAAAAGCTACATTTACCCAGGAAATCCCAAAAATATCAAATTCTCCATCATAGAGACCACGTTTACAAAACCCTAAAGGAGAGTAAGAAGAAAATAGTGTTCCTTGAACTCCGAACGATCTCTTTTGTCACCTCAGAAATCGGTGCAGACAAAGTTGCTTCATATAAATTCCTGTGTCTCATAAGTGTACTTTCGTTTCTCTCTGCCTGCATGTGTGTGCTTGTCAGACACACAAAGTCAGGTTACCAAGAAAAAAACACCTCACAGTCTAAAAACATTTCAAAGGAGTTTCTCATTTCCAACACATGCTGCCAGACACACCTGATAAAAATATAAATCACACTGTGTGTGTGTGTGTGTGTGTGTGTGTGTGTGTGTGTGTGTGTGTGTGTGTGTGTGTGTGTCTACAATTTGCAAAATAACCACTAGCATGTGGCCCTGCTGATCAAGACTGATGTGTGAAATTGTCCTACACCCCACTTTCTAAACATTTTTTTTTTATTGAGCCATCACCTGCAAAGTAATCAATTTTATTATCAAAATCTCTCAAACAAACATGTATATATGTGAAATATCAGTTGTGTTGAACTTCAATAAAGCCAGGGTGTTTATTTGAGAGCAAAAAAAGGATAGTAAGAGAACAAGAAGTGAGGTGTGAATGATCCACTTGCATGCAGATGAGTGTGAAACTTTCATGCATGTCATCAGCATTTGTGCATATGACCCTAATATACTTACTTATGCATGCATCTATGAATACATTTGTGCTCCATCTTACCGGCACCTCCTCAGACTGGTGCTGAAGGTTGCAGGGGGCCTTGATGGGGCGGGGTCTGGTAGCCAACCAGTAGGCCAGCACGGCGGTCAGAGCGCCGATGCCCACCAGCGTGGAGGTCGGCAGAGTGCTGAAAAACTGTCCCAGCTCGGCTATCTCCGGTATCCTCAGGCCGCTCATTATCTCCTGGGCCTGCATCTTCTCCATCAGGGTGGAACTCAGCTCTGCGGGACACAGGAAACTCTTTGACTTATCATTTCTGTAAACATTTAGCCACTTTTTGTGTTTATGTACAGTAGTAGCCATGTTACGAGAGTGAATCTGAATACTAACTTCAGACACTGGCAAACATATTTTATGTGTATTAAATACAATTGTATTCTGATTAGACTATGTCTGAAATCAATAGTTGGTGGGATAATTAGACTTTCAATTATTGCTTTTTATGCATCTTGGTATGATCTAAAAAAAAAGATATTAAGCTAAATAAGGTGTGCCAGGGGAGGTATCCAAATAATGGCTTTGAGGTGTGTAAACCAAGGCTGTTGTCATTGTCTTTCCGGTGTCTGATTTCTGAATAATTTAAGGTTGGCAAGCTGAAAATATACATAACTATGACAGTTTTATCAGCCTCCAATATGTCTGACCTTTATATCTTTGCTACAGTAGTAAACTTTAACATGCAATAACGATAGTTTGTTGTCAGCATGTTTCATTGCGGAGGTCCAAAGAAGAGATATGTGATCCAGATGCAAATTGACCTTCCGATAGTTTTCTCAGGAGTGTTTTACTTTGAGCTTGTCTTGTCTAATAACAGTGTTTTATGCGTTTGACCTCCACGCTCATCCACCCGAATCCTGTGACCTTAAACACATCATTTACGCTTCAAAAAGGGTGAATGGGAGGCCTTCCCCCGCATTATTGCTCTTACTGTAAAAGCAGCTCAGAATACAGTAGCCTACAGCACTGAGAAGTGGTGGGACTAAAAAGTAGATAGAATACACAAACACGACAGGCACAGTGCTCATCAAGGCTCAGCCACACACGCACACGCACACGCACACGCACACACACACACACACACACACACACACACACACACACACACACACACACACACACACACGTTGTGAGATTAATTATTCATCTGAGGGGGAGGCTGTCTGCAGAGCTGACTAGAGGGTTTCCTTCCCTCCCGTGGGAAATGAGTCAGAGACAGCCCCACCTGCCTGAACCAATGGCATCGAGGCACTGCTGCAGCTCACAGCCAATCAGAATCACTTCCTGTCTGCAAATACTCTCTCTCCATTGCAAACACATGCACAGAGCTGCAGCAACAACAGTGAGAATGATAGGTATAAATATGTGAGTCCTTGGGATATTGACTTCCTCATTTTCCTGTTATTTTGTGTAGACGTACTATTTTCAACACTTTACTGAAGGGAAGCTGCATCAGGTAGACCTGCAGTATGTTAAAAGCAAGTTTCATGAAGCCATGACTTTTTAAAACCGACCAAAGATAATTTAAGACCAGCTTTAGAGAGTGGACTAAAACTCTGAAGGTGATGTTTAAATGGTGATTTTAACCAGGAGTACAGTACAGTCAAGGTCACCGTAAAGTTTAATATCTTAAATTGTATTTTAAATTGTTAACCTTATTAAGTTGTATTTTTCCACCGCAAAACATGTTGATAGGAACCCCTTTTGTCTTATCTCATTTCTCCTCAGTGGTTATGCTGTCAGCCAATTCATGCCTTTAGCATAGCTTGATCTCTAAGTTTGGTTGAGGTTGCGCCTTTGACTAAAAGAGTTTCTTCCATTGGTCAGTGTGCAGGAAACAGGCATGTTCATTTTGGCGATGCATGCCTGCCAATATCATTTGTTTTTGAAAGACTGGATTCAAGAGTGTAGAATCCTAAAATGAATACAAATGAGAGCTCTCTACATTGGCAGAATTTAAACACTGGCTGAGAAATAATCAATCTTTTTTTTTTTTGCCAGCTTCAAATTTCAAATACTGGAATCAGAAATATAAAAGATCCTTAAAATGTTGATTCTAGAGTTCAACTCCCATAAGGTTGGTAAAGGCCTAATTCCCACAAGTGCAGTGGACATAACCACACTGAGTTTGAATAGAGTTAGAATTAAAAAATCCCCTCAGCCTCTGAAAACCCCTTAAAATCGCATGAGTAATTGTCACTTAATGTCTTCTATCGTAGGTATTGCACCTAATGACACATATATTTAAAAGACCAGGGATAAAGAAACACAGAAACATTTAAAATAAAACTCTAAATTAGAAAAGTAGCACCTCAAATTTGTAAGACATTTAACACTATTTGAAGTACTATGAAAAATAACTCTGCAAGGTGTGATGCATATAACACATTACGTGTGATTTATTTGCACTGTGGCACATAGGACAACAAATCAACCTATGCTGTTTAGTGTTCGCATGAGGGTAGATTGAGACGCTAATTAATCGAAGGTGAACAAAACATCAGGCCACACCATAAAGAAATGTGCACCTCCTGTACAGAACTACAAGTACATGCCAGTGTAGTGTAAAGTGTATTTTCATGGATCAGAGTTGTGAAATACTTGTGAAACATTTTTAGGAATCAAATCAACACTGGTAAATATTGTAGATGTTATTTTCTGCCCGTGCTGTCAGTGGGTAGCACGTCATCAGTCACCTGTTAGTCATCTGTAAAAGATCACAGACACATGACATGACACACATACAGTAATACAGCTCGTAATTTCCACTGATTCAAGTCAGAAGCACAGTGCCCTGAAGTGCTCTCTACAGTGAATTCCCTGATGCTGCTTTTCCCAAACTCTTTGGGCTCAAATCCTCTTAATTCACCGAAACTCAAGTTTCTGTTCAGACAGAAACTACAACCACAACATGACATGAACCCTTTAGTGTGTGTGAAACTAGTAATGTGCCTTTTCTAACACCGCAGCACTCTGCTTCTCTTTCTTTTTACTGCATTGATCTGATGTTTCCTCTTTTTCTGTTGTCCCCTCTCTTATTTGCAGTTCCAGTAATCTTGACATGGAATTAGAGCTGCTCAAGTGCTGGGAAATGTTGAGCACAATGTTAAAAAATAAAAAGCACTTGATTATGTTTCTGAACTGAACAACACTTGTTTGGCATGTGTATAGGTGTAGAAGTATTCACAATGTCAAAGTTAATCGTGTGGTGAAATGTGCTCCTCTGTTTAGTACACAGACTGTCCCACCGTGCACAGCTAGAGCTAAACCACAACTAGACGTAATTACTGTAAAGGCATGAAGGTTTAGATTCAGGTGTTTGGAATGGACTGAAACATAATTTTAGCATTTAAAAAGTGATCTTAGAAATGTAAAACATGGATAACGAAGTTATTATATGAAAAACATGTTATTATTTGTTATTTCTTTAAAGGAATAATTTCATATTTGTGAAAAATAAACATTCTCCTAAGAATTAAATATTGCATTCATTATTGATTTTCAAGTTTCACACAGCTTCCTGTCCTTTTGTTTTACAAACTGACATTTTTGTCCATAAATGAATTTTCGAATTGTAAAAAAAAGCTGTTTACCAGATGGAAAGCCTGCCTAAATGGTTCAGTTTTAGTTTTGATGCATTTTTTATTTATTATTGTCTTCATCTAAATAAGCTTTTAGGTTATTGGCCTCCCTTGCATATTCTCTTTTAAAGTACATTTTCTTTTGTGAATGTTATTTTTATGCTCTGTTTATAATTGAAAGAAAAATATAGACCACGTTTCATATTCTAGAATAAATAGTTATCTATTCCATCTTTTTAGCGTCTTTGCCTCAAGCTTCACATATTTAGATTGCATCGCTTTGTACAGAACAAGTAGATGTTTCCCTGTCATAGCCTCTGTTTCCCACTTTAAAGTACCAACATATCCTATATCTAATGTTCCATATTAGAGTACAGCTGATGTATCTGCGCACTTCTGACAGGAAGATCAATGACAAAGCACCAGCCAGGCAGGCAGCACAACACACACACGGACGAGATCCTTTCCATGTCGGTTTCGTGCAAACAGGACAAGAGCAGCTGAACCGTGTCATAACAAAACAAACAAACATCCATCATGTTTACTTCTTCTGGTCGAGAAACCTGTCCTACGAGTGTGGCCTTCCTAATGTGGACTCCAAAATATTGGATGTACTGACTGGAAATAAATGCATAGAATCTTTTAGATGAACACTTCAGGTGTAATTTTTAGGCTATTGTGACCAGTTGTACATTTCCCCGCTGTGGGACTAATAAAGGTTTTCTGATTCTGAGGATTTCTGGGTCAACTCTGCAGAAACACCATTTACAAAAATGTCTGGCCACATGAGGATGTTATCTTTTTAGAGACAATGTCAAAGTAGTTACACCATTTTTGTATCTTTGTTCTGTTTTCCCACATTTTAAGAAAGGTCTCAGACAATAACAACCACAGCACTGATGTTATTTGATACGTTTGCTGATACTGACTTACCACAACAGGTTATTTACATATTTATATTCTTTGTTTGCTTGTTGGCCTGCATGCTTGGTTGATTTTGAAGCCAAAATATTCTGTACATGCACAACAACTGTGCAAACTTTAAAAACAAGAGGGTTCCTAAGATGATGTTCATGTAACGTACCTCACTGCATGTGTTTGGCACTGTATTAAATGTAGCAGCTTGGCTGCAGTGGGGACAGTGGTCTCAGTGTTTGAAAAGAGAGGCATAAGAGGGGAAACATCAGTAAATAAAGACTAGCTCCACTCTCATTCCACTACACCACTGTGCATGGGATGTGGATTACATCGACCTTACAGGAGTAAAAACTAATATTTTTGTTTAATTTTAAGACACAAACAACAAAAAAGAATCAGATTGTAGAGTAAGTCATTTTTGTATTGGAATTTGACTGATGATATTTGTTGTAGTGTATTCTAGGAATCAAGTGTCCCGTTGATTCATCTTCCCTGGCTCTCCTGTTGTAACACACGTCTATGTTGGCCATCTCTGCAAGGCATTTGTGTGATTGCGAAACACATATTTTGGAAACATTTATAGGCTGGATGGACACATCAGGAAATGATCAAAATCTGCTGACTCGTTATTGAATACCCACTCCTGGCACCTGTTTGTGAAGAAACCAGTTTGTAGTAGCAAGCATGCTAGCGCTCAACATCCTCCTGTCCTTAAATAGCCCGACAACAGGAGACTCACCGCATGCCAGAAACCTAATTAGAGAATAGAATAGAATAGAATCGGAGGGGTGAAACCGTCTTTAACGGTCACACATGCAGAGCACACAGCACACACAGTGAAATGTGTTCTCTGCATTTAACCCATCCTAGTACCAGGAGTCTAGTACCAGGAGCAGTGGGCAGCTATTGTACAGCGCCCGGGGAGCAATTGGACTAGGGGGGAAGGGGGTTGTCCGGTGCCTTGCTCAAGGGCACCACAGCCGGGCCCAAGAGGTGAACTGGGACCTCTCAAAGTAGCAGTCCACACTCCGTCTGTTCGGGGACTTGTACCAGCGACCCTACAGCTCACAGTCCAAGCCCCTGCTGACTGAGCCACTGCCGGACAATTGGCCTCCAGCAGAGGAGCAAACATCTTACTGTCATTGTTGCTCTCTATATTTATGATTTTTAGAAAGAAATTAGAAATGTGTATCTTCCCCTTTGAGATAGATTGTGTGCCTACATTTGCATGACTGTTAGATAAACAGCGTCATTTGCTTAGCTGTTAAAACCATCCCTTCTCTCCAGCCTATGTCTCAGTTTGGAGTCCAGCTTTCTGTCCTGTAGTGAAATAAATAACGCACCCCAGGGACACACATGTACATGCAAGCATGGGTCTTCATCCCTGTAGGATTCTGCAGAGTTTGTTGATTCAGCTGGTGCGACAGAAGAACAACAGGTCAGCGACAACAATGACCTTTATCAGATTGTGAACTCAAAGACTGTTTCATTTATGCAATCGCGCAATAAACCAAATTGGCCGTTTAGCTTCATCCATGAATGTGTAGGTAGGTTTGGTGTCAATTAAGAGGTACTGCCTTTAACTACAATGTATTAGTTTGAGGATCAGTGTGCACAAAAGGCATGGATTGCACTTGCAACATTTCAAACAAAAGGTTCAATAAAACCCTGGCCTTGACTGAAACATGAATTACATACACTTAGCAGCTGTATCCACTCACAAAAGAGCTGAAAGTTCTAGTGGCAATATTTTTGGAAGGGAATTTAGCTGACTTCATCCATGGTACATTTCCACAAATGGGTCATCCTCTGAATAGTCGCCCACCTGAGGATCTGTGAATGGCTGGGGTCCCTTTATCAGTCCATTTGAACAACATGAGTAATATTGATCATGAGACCTCAGTTGCAACAGTCCCTAGTTTAATGCAGCAGCTCCAAAGCTATACTTTGATGTCCCCCTGAACGCAATGACACAGTGTGCTCTTTCTCTGTTCTTTGGTGTTAGTGCTGCAGGGATGAGGGCTTGTGAATGGGCCAGCCAGACTTCCTGTGACCTCTGAGGCTTAAAGTCGAGGAAATGCAGCAGTGTGTTTTTAAGTCCCGCCTCATCGGCCCATCTGAGGCCCATCACCAATGATTAGAGTCCAGCGTGGGGAGATTACAGCCCATTAGCACAGAGGCAGTTGACCAGTAATAACCTCACTACCACACTCTATTTAAAGACATCCTGCAAGGCTTTCTCTTATTCTTGAAATGCTTATTTCATAGTATGCTCTGCCAGGGTTTGCATTAATTACATTTGCTTCAATGTATTTCATCTTTCTTGTTGCTTTTAAACAAATGCCTAATCATGCTTGCACATCACTTTCTCTCTTGCTCACTACCTTTTAACAGCTCGTTCTTATCTCTTTCTGCCATTCCTCTGCATGGAGCACCTCCCCCTCAAAACACAACTTCCTCCTGTTACTGTATGCTGGACTAATACAGTGTGCTTCCTGTGCACGCTAAACAACCGTTTCCTCTCCTGAATTGATATGCAACACAGATGATCGCAACAATTATAGGAACATTTGGGAACAATACAAGCGGCAATGGAAAGGAGTACGATATATCAGGAAGGAATGATAAATATGAAATAGAAAATGCAGAACGTAAGTTTCAATAGACATCCAGAGCAAGCAAATGCAGAAAATAACGAAATAAAGAAATACGGCAAAAGATCTACTGTATTGCAGAAGGGTTAAAGCAGCTGTGGTCAAGGCTGCGGCACTTACAAAGGCGTCGGAGGCAGCCAGGCAGCTGGTGAGGCGTGATGTGGGTCTTTGTCTGCGTGTGTGTGTCTGAATGTGGTGTGTTAAGGGCCCTCGGGAAGATATCTCATCACCCTGTGAAAACTGGTAATTACCTTCCTATTGCTACTGGCCAGTTTAAGCTGAGGCAAGTAAGAGGAAGTCAGCTAGATGCGTGTTGGCCTAGTTTGGGCCTTGCTGGCCTCCGTATCACACCACCCTCAGCTCGGCAGACGCTGCACTCTCTCGACACACCCACTCACCCCTCCCTCCCTCCACCACTCTCTCTCTCTCTCTCTCTCTCTCTCTGCAACCCTCCCCCTACTTAATGCACAGCGCTCCTCCTATCCTTGAATAAACACACGCACACACTGGCATAGTGACACACAGTACATAGATACATGAGAAGGCTAGGCAAATAGACACTTCTGCTTACAGCTGATGCTTAAACGTTTAAACAAATTACACACAATCACACTCCTCCCACTTTGATTTTACTATCAAAGTGAGCGCCAGCACCTGTGAGTCTCGACCTTGGGGGTTAGGGCCCCTTATGGGCTGTAAGACAATTGTTCTTCAGGGTAACAATCTAAAGTATGGGTGCAAGGCTAAGAAAAACATGTATTCCACTGTGCATATGCATCGGTTTATGGGGATAGTCCAGGAGACGGGGAACTATTACGGGCTAACAGTTACATACACATATCACATATAGTTAAGAAATGTGCAACTGTTCTGGAAGAGGAATGAGCATGAGTTTTATTCGGTGAATAAAATAGGTTTTTATGGTAAGCCTGTCACTATTTGGAGCTTATATCTGAAAGGAGAAGGACGAGCAATACAATCCAATTATGGACAATATTGTACATTACTCATAAGGGTGGTCCAAAATAAAACAACTACTTGTGCATGTGATAGGCAGACAGACTGTCAGCACTTTAGTCTCAGCCATTACTGCCCAGCATCTCACAATATCTGAAAGAGGATGCATTGAATGCTGAAACAGCAATACACCACTCAGAGGGAAAGCTGCCATGAGGATCTGAGAGCACTAAAACTGGCTGATATTGATTTAATCAGGACTGAGACTTTAAAAGAGTGTATTTCTCAGACTAAATTCAGTACTTTGACATATGATTTTTTTTTAAAACACACACTTGCATAGCAGCTAAAGGAATGTTTCATGCTGTGATACATCTCACTATATTTCCCTCACAAGTGCACAATGACGGGCATCAGCAGGAAACACTCCACAATGATTCAGTCTAATTGTGCAGTCATGCAGTGTTTCTTTAATTTGCAGGTATTAGACATTTTCACAATCATTTTTGACACCCTCCCTCTGCTTGGGTACATTCTGGATACCATCCAAGAAGTTGTTTGAATGATAGAAAAGCAGCATTCAAAACGTATGGGTCACACAAGTCATTGTTCATTTGGTGGGTGTGGTATGTTAAGCAGAATAGCTTAAACACTAAAACACGATTGGTTGTGTTCTGCCAAAGGGTGGGACAACTCCACCGCCATCCTTTTAATCAAATATTGAGGTAGGAAAAAGAATAGGTTTACAAGCTGTGTGGGGCGGCACTAGATGCTGATTAAAATGAATTATTTATATTGAGGAGCAGCAGGATGTGCTGACAGGTTGAAGGTGTCATGAATCTACCCAAGAGCCCTTTTAGCCTCAGAGAAGTGTTAATTTTTAAAAAACAAATCCAGGCTTTAATTCTGATTGGCTGCTTGTTAATTAAATAAACAGCATATGTTAATATTCAACCACTCACTACAATCCTAACTGTTAAAGGTCGTAATTTAGCAACCATGCAGCTACTGTTGAAGAACTATACTATTTGGTGGAGGAATACATAATTACACCCAGGTCTATTTACACTTGAAATAGCCTTGTTGTAACCTTCCTCCACAATCCATTAAAAATAATCTTTCGCTGAGAATTTACTCTTTAGTGGCACATTACATACAAAGTAACAACACTAACGCTAGCGTGACTCTAATCTGCTCTGTAACACTGACAAACAAAGATCGAAAGGGATTATATCTGTTACACAAATCTCCATGCGCATATTAAAGACAACTAGAGGTCAACGAGCTTCTGTGAAACGTGTCGATGCCCCCAAACTCGCTGTGCGGACCGGGGTGGGGTGGCGTCGGTCGGTTGGAGCCGAGCATGCTGAGCTCTCCAGTTTGCCGGTAGGCCGCAAGATTTCAGCACCCCTATCTCCTGGACAGCTCCGTCCAATCAGAACCGGTAAAATTGCAGCGCGTCATCCTTCCTCATCCTCTTCATCCTCCCTCCCTCCATCACTGACTGAGGCATGGCGGAGGACATCACACACACAAAACGCTGAGTTTCACAACCGGCTTTCAGGCAATCTGACATGTTAGTGTCTGATAAAAGCATGGGAGGTGGGGATTTGTTACAGCATCGTTTAGGTTGAAATCCTAGCGACACCAGGAGGTCGTGAAGCTGATCCCTAATTTTTTTATGACGTGTGTCCGGTTTCTACGCACAATGTCACACGACCTTAGCAGCTGGCCGGCCTCAAAATGCACACGTTTGATCCAATTTGGCTTACAATCAGGACAGCCCTGCATTTAATGGTTGGATTTTCAACGTGAAAAAAACATTTCGACGTGGATGTTACATTTCTGAACAGCAGAATTAACCACATGCATTCAACCGCATGGCAGGCAACCCCCCCCCCCCCCTCCCTGTAGGTAAAGCCGACCTGGGAGCATCCCTCCATGTTGAGCCAATAACCATTAAAGACAAATGTAAGCACTGTGGTTGAAGGTAAACACTGATTAAACCGAGATATTAAACCTTCTTATCTAGCTTGGGTTTATACACGAGTAGTCTGAGAAAATGTCACCACCAGCGTCTTTCTGTGCAGCAAATCTGCAGCGAAATGACTGAACAGTCGACGAAGTGTGTTCTGCAAAAAAGGAAAAATACCACAACCCTGAATGAATTGAAAAAGCCGGCAGTGGATGACACACAATGCGCCTCAGCCCTTGCGAGGCAAGTGCATCGCTGATTATAAACCCCATCACAGCGATGCTACATCATAAAAATGAATAAAGAAATATATATCTAAACTCACCTAATATAATCCAGAGCGACCCAGAGACCAAAACGAATGCGAGCATCTCTTTCTCATCGAGTCAGCTGTCCCGGTGCAGGAGCGGCTCAAAACTGCAGCATCGACTGCAGCAAGTCGCCGACAATCTGGGAGATTAAGGAGGGGGTGAGGGGGGGGGGGGGGTGAGCGACAATATATCTGAGACGGACCACAGTGGGGGAACTGGTCGGGAGATGGCGAAGTCCAGCAGGTGTCTAATGTGTTTTGTGGAAGAAAAAAAAAAACCCTGGCCTATTGTAGCATCCTTTTCCTCCTGCTGGATTTTCCTCCTTCACCTAGTTGGCTGCTGCGCAATGACAGCCGGCTGGAACATGAGCGCTGTGAGGTCGGATGGGAGATGCGATGGACGCCAAGGTTACAGGGGATGCAACGTCTATTCTGTAAAAACAATACCGAGTTATATGTTTATATTGAGTGTAATTGTATCAGGGAAGTATGTTTGTTCCTTCCGAAAACTCATGCTATTTGGTCATATGAGTAGCCTATATATTTAAAAACAAAACAAAACTAAACGTCAAAAGTGTACATATGATGGTTATTAAATCACATATCTGAGTATTTTGAGATGTTTTTATAACGTTGTGCAAATGGTTTCATATGAAAAAAAAAATCGCTGTGTTATTTTGGTCCCTTCACATCACACCACCCTGGCTGCGCGTCCCTGCAGCTGAGCAGAGCTTTGACACAGAGTAACTTTGCATCAGGATCACGTGGTACAGTAAGACACTCCCAATGAACTAAAGTAACCTTGAGAACCGCCGACGGAGGGACAGAGGCGGTGAGTGATTGACAGCAGGGATGAGGAATTGAGAATAACTACAAAAAATATAAAAAAATAATACAAATAAATAGGTATAAATATTTTCAGATTTTTTTGGGTAATTTGTGCATTCTTAGGGGTAACATTTACATTAATTTTCCATTATCCAGAGGTGATGTGTGAATATTTAAGTGTTGACTGGGTGCTATGACTTTAAATTAAATACAATCCGACTTGGACTTCATTCATTTGAATAAAACCAACATTTGTATTTTAAATATTGAATAACTGTACATTTCAATGTAAGTCACACCAGATCATCAAAGTCTCATGTCATGCAGCAACAAACCACTAGACTTGTTTAAAATATACACCATTTGTTATAGTCAACATATACCTACAATCAAGGGGCGGACTGGCCATCGGGACGTTCGGGACGAATCCCAATGGGCCGGTACTGAAGTGGCGATGTGGGCCGGATAAGTCATCAGCACCAACTTATTCCTTTATTTTAGTTATGTCTTTATTTTTAAACCTTTTATGCTCTTAACCTTTTATTTTTATTTTGTATATTACCATATTTTATTCAATATGCTCCTTTAGATATCTTCTTATTTTATTATTTTATCCTTATAGCTTTGTGAAGCACCTTGAGATGACGATGTCTTTAAAGTGTGCTATATAAATCAAATGTATTATTATTATAAATGTATTATTATTCTATTTTACATACGTGTTAAGTTTACTCATTCCTGCATTTTACTTTATGTTACTTGCACTATTTTATTTCTTTATTCATTTTTATGTTATAAGATATGTATGTTGCATTGTTGGAGGAGCCAGGAACTTAACATTTTATTTGCCAATAGCAGCAGTTTTTCATGTAATAAAGCTATTGAATCTTTAAATCCAGTGGAGAATACATTTACCCAAGTATTAAACAAATAAATACAATTTAAGTTACTTTTACTCACTACTTTTGACTTCTACTGCATTTTATGAGCCGATATTGTACTTTTTACTCCACTACATTTATCTTTAGTTATTAGTTTCTTTACAAATTAAGATGTTTAGCTAAACATGAGATACAAATAATCAAAAATAGACCTTGACACTTAACTGGGTTAAATATATAGCAGCATAACATTTCTTTTAGTTCCATTATCACCAGCTGTAATACACATTAATGCTTCGATGTACATACAGTAATTTATCAAATGGGCCATTGCGTATAACAAACACTCATTTTGGTACTTCAATGACAATACTTTTGTATTTTATTTAAGTAAGATTGTGAATGAAGGACTTTTATTTTTAACAGATTATTTTTAAAAATCAGTATTGCTGCTTTTACTTAGTTGAAAGATCTAAGTACCTCTTCCACCACTGTTTAAATCTGACCTTACCGCACATGTCCAATTTTGATTGCAACAGCAGTCATAATCATCTACTATTTAAAGACAACAAATCACATGTACTGTACGGTGTCTTTGCTATTAATTAACTGAAACAAAACCCATATGTACAGGTGTCTCCAGTAATGGCTGACATGCTTACTGTCTTATTGTGCTGTTGTCTTGTGACTGACCTTATTAAATGGATCAGCGTCAGGACTTCTAATCTGTCACTCACAGTAGAGCCTCACGCCACCTTCCTCTTCTTCTTCTTCTCTTTCTTCTCTGATCCCAATGCAGATAAAACACACACACCAAAGGCCACAGAAGGATCTTAAACCTAAACAAATTAATATAATAGAGGGGAAATAATTCAATTACAAACACATAGTCATTTCTTATCTAAATGTAGTTTGTAGGCCTACATCTTAACAGTTACCTGTGAACGGCCAGCAGGAATCCAGGAGAGTGAATGTTGTTCAGGGGAGGCACTGTTTTTTTGTGTTTAATTATTTCGCAATGTGATCAAAGTTCACACAGAACAAACCCCTGCTTGGCATGTTAAATATAACACCAAAATGCAAACGCATCATGAGGTTTAGTTTTAAATAAAGGTCAAAATGCATGATAAACAGATGTTAATTTTCCCTTTTCTAACAGGATGGTGATAAATAATATTTTGATAGAATCAATTGTGGTTGAACTATCACTCTATGAATTGTGCCATACACATCTAAGAGTCTAGCCTGGCAGCTCTGTAGTGCTATAGATAGGTGTGGTTTGAGCTACACCAATGTCAGCATGATAATATGCTAATGCTAAGCAGATACTCTTTTTTTGCAGTATTTGTTAGCATGTTAGCAGGCAAGGATTATTTTGCAGTAGACACAAAGAACAGGCAAGGCTGTGTCAACTAAATTAAATGTAATTAAATAAAAACAATATTGGGAAAATTGAATTCTTTACCTGATGATGGAGATTGGTTATCATGTATTACGATTTGTCCTGTTATAAATGTTCGAACAAATATCCATTACAATCCATTAGACAGTTATTAAGGAATTGAAGGCCAAACCAAAGTGGGTTTATATGTTTAGAGATGAGAAATGTTGAAGTCATTATAACTTTATTTATCGATAGCATTTCTGAAAAAAAGAGCAAACAGAGCATGAGTAAAGACTGAGGTCAGAATACTGAAGCAATTACAAAACAACAGCAAATAATACTTATGAGAGTAAGGGGTCTCTTAATAAGATTTTGTTTTCAATGTGGACAAGTGTAATCATAAACTCAACCAAGAGGATAACATATTTTTTAATAAGTGTTACGATTACTAATAAACTTCAAAATCAGTTTAAAGAACTGATGAAGGTAAAACATGATATTGGTATAGACTTGAACTATAGGAAATACTTCACCATCCAAACACTTTAAACTATGCAATTCAGCATTAATATATTATAAATTGCAAAACAATACTGTATACATTGTAGTAGAATGTGCATATCATAACTTTACCTTCTAATGTTTAGAAATCCTATTTTATTTGATATCTTTATAATGTTTTTAAAAAATATCTTTAGTGCACATTTTACTTAAACACCCTATGCTTATATCTTAATTTTGTAATTTTTCATCTATTTTATTATATATTTGTACGGCACAGTCTTACTTTATCTTTTGATGTTTATATAAACATTTTGTATGAATTTTTATTGAACTTTCTACGTCTTTAATTCTAAAATAGAGCAACTGTCAAAAGGCCCTATTTCCCCTGGGATAAATAATATTCTGAATGGAAATATATACAATGTCGTATACGTGTCTGTCTGTCTCTGATTTCTTTATGACATATGTTTCACAACACTGTAGACAGGAAAGCAATCAGACCAATCACATTTCTTTGACCCGGTGACCTCTGAACACATACTGCCACACACAGGTTTTAATCAGTAACCGTTTTAATGTACCTCACATAACTAACCAGGGTCGGCTCTAGAACAAATCGAATGGGGGGGAAATCATTTACCAAGGGGGGGCACACACTGCCGTCAACAACCAACACACAAACACCAACGCAACTTCAATTTAAAAAAACATGCTGTAAAGTCTATTGTCTTTCACACACATTGCAGGGGTGTAGTGCTATTTTATAGCACACTTATGACTTGTGCTGGTTTTTTTTCTAAGTGTGGCCCTAATACTCCGTCGTATTAAATACATCAGAAATAAAGAATACAAATATAAAACACAGCCTGAGGTGTGCTCACTGCTGCTCTCTGATTGGTGTGTTGCTTGACCAATGACCCCCGACCTTTGTTTTGTTATCATTACGTGGCTGTGTGTTTAGATGAAAGCCCAGTGGCGATCTGTTCATCTGTTATACTGATTATACAGTAAAGCCATCGAAAATAATATGATATACAGTACAGTACAAGTACTTCTGGGTCTCTGTGTTTCATTCAAGCTCGGCTCTGTGTGTGTGGCACGAGCGCATTTTGTGAGTGCGCGAGCGGTAACGTGGAATGTTGTTGTTAGCATCTGGTTAGCTAGCTATGCTAACGGATATAAAGAGCTGTTTCTACACCAAGGTGGAGGAGAGTCCTCTCCTGTCAGACTGAGAGGATCTTATAACGTCAGCTGAGTGAGGTAAAGGACTCTCTCAGTGTTTAGATAGTTAACTTTAGTTATCTCAAGAATACAGTTTAAAAGGGGAGTGATTAGTAAAATATACATAAATAAAAATTAAATCTGTTTACAGTTCTGTTTGATATGGGTGTTGAGAGATGTATCCATAGATCTCTTCATTTTGCTCTCAAAGTGCACCAGATTGATGCATTTAACTTCAATATTTTAAAAATAATCTTCCCGGGGGAGCATGCCCCCAGACCCTCCTAGAGGAGGTTAGGTCCACCCCCCACCTAAAACATGTTCACATGGATAGGATACTAAATACATTTGCACACTTTTTGTATGGTGGCCTATGTCCATATGTTTCTGTTTTGGTGGTCGTGCCACAACCGTGCATATATGCACAAGTCATAGGTGCGCTATAAAATAGCACTACATCCCTGCAATGTGTGTGAAAGACAATAGACTTTACAGCATGTTTTTTTTAATTGAAGTTGTGTGTTGGTTGTTGACCGCAGTGTGTGCCCCCCCGTGGTAAATGATTGCCCCCCCATTCGATTTGTTCAAGAGCCGACCCTGCAAATAACATGATATCCAAACCGTTTAGTCTACACAGAGGCACAAGACAAGAATGCCCCCTATCCCCTCTTTTATTTCTGTTTGCTATTGAACCACTAGCTTTGGCTATCCGGCAAAATCAGAGCATTTCGGGTGTGAGGATAGGTGAATCTGAGCATATGATTTCCTTATTTGCGGATGATATTATTATTTTTCTGTCCAAGTTGACAACATCTATTCTATCCCAACACTTGTTAGCCTAATCAATTCATTTGGGGAATTCTCTGGATATAAGGTCAACAATTCTAAATCCACCATATTATTTTTAAATAAAAATGAGAGACAAAACCCAGGGATACCCACCCCCTTTTCAGCTACTCAGGAGGGTTTTATATACCTAGGAATAAAAATTGTCCCGGAAATTGAGAATATTGTCCCCTCCAATTATGACCCCATAATACAATCAGTAACAGAATCTCTGAATAGATGGATGCCAATGCCCATCTCCATGTTAGGCCGTAATAATATTCTTAAAATGTCTATTCTGCCAACATTTCTTTACCTGTTTCAGTCTATTCCTCTCCCTCTTTCACAATCATATTTTTGTAAGCTCAGGCAGCTCTTCTCAAAATTCATTCGGCTCTCCCTTTTACATCTGCCTTATGATAGAGGCGCAGCTGCGCACAGCCATGTTTTACTTCTCCTCCTCTGACCCTCCAGCATGGCTAGCCATTGAACGCAATACAGCACCGGGCCTATCCCCCCAGTCATATCTACTCTGCTCATGCTAAAAAACTAAAGAAACAGACAAAAAACCCATTTGTTAAAAATACTGTTTCTGTTTGGCATGAAGCACATGTCTATATACTGTAGGAGATGCTCCCAAACTATTCCAGTTCTCCCCAATATGGGGTAATGACAACTTTGTCCCCGGAAGAGCGGATGGGGGATTCAAACAATGGGCCGCCAAGGGTCTGAGTAGAATAAAAGACTTGTATACAGAAGGAAAACTTATGTCCTTTGATCAGTTGGTTCATAGATATGCCATCCCTAGAAGCCACTTCTTTAAATTACTGCAGTTAAAGAGAGGGAATCCTCATGACACGAATTTTTAAATAATTATCATCCGATAAAACAGACCAGTCTCTGCCAGTCTTCTTTTTTTCTTTTTTTTTAAATCCGATGACGTTATCAGTGATTTTAAACTGATTAATTACCGAAATAACATCAACCCTGTGGGCGGCGCCATTTTGACGAGTCACATGACTTATTTTAACGGAAGTGACAAGAACTATGCGTTTGGTGTCGAGGACAAATTCACGTATGTGCTTTGTTCATGTTGTTTACTCTAGTTACTCTCAGAATTCTATTGAAATATGCCTCATTGCATCGCGAAACATTGCCACAATTCGGATAGGAACAATCCACGGAATGCTCCGTGTGCACGTGCACCTGTGCTCCGTGAATG
>NW_011338489.1:592744-603014 GCF_000735185.1 Notothenia coriiceps
TAGACCAAGAATCCAGATGGGGAACCAGAGAAGGGCCCGACCTGCACGGACCTTGTTGAGGGATCCCTCCGCGGGTCCACCCGTAGGATTGATCCCCGGGCTTGGTGGAGTTGCCGGAGGAAAGCTGCGCTCTCTCCTCGGCCAAGGTTGAGGCTCAGGGGAAGGGCCTATATCTCTTCGCTGGCCTGGGAGCGCCTTGGGATCCCCCAGTCAGAGCTGGTTGATGTGGCCAGGGAAAAGAAAGTTTGGGGCTCTCTGCTGGAACTGCTACCTCCGCGACCCGACCACGGATAAGCGGGAGAAGATGGATGGATGGAACAATTCACGTTAGTAGCTAAAGGCATAAAAAGACAGAAATGTATCATTCTTTCTTTAAAAAAATGTTTTTCTGCCTGTAAAACGTCCAAACCAGGCTTTCCTGGATAAGCGCATTTTTAAAACATAGTCATTGTCCATGCCGGTTTCAGTTGGATTATTTGTCACAGTTGCTCCGATCAGATCGGTCTCCTCCATTTTGTAGATTATTTACGACTTTCGAATCCACATAAACACATCGGCAAAATCCGGCTTACTTTGAGCATGTGTTTTTAAACAGTTTAATCCCTTTGTGAATTGTTTCCACTTCCGCGCCGTCCTTTAATTTCTTCATACAGCGGGAATCCAAATGAATTAATCCTGAGTCCAATAACCATCAAAGTCACTCCAATAGTGCTCCTTAACTACGCTTTCATCCTCCTTTAACAAAATACTTCACATTCATCTAGTTTGTGACAGCAGTTGTAGCATTTTTGAGAAGCCTTCCGAGTAAATCGCCAGAACGCCCCAACCCCCCCCCCGTGTGTGTGTGTGGGGGGGGGTCGCAACTTCCAACAGGAGTCATTTGTGGGGGCTCTTGGGAAAAAAGGTTGGGAACCACTGCTTTAAAAGATAAGACTGGCACAAAAAAAGAAAAACCCCAATGTGTAAGCCAGTCTTTCAGTCGTTTGTCAACTTCCCTATCAGATAATACTGCATATATTTTCACTTTAGAAAAAAGGAGAATGGGAACAAAGGATTCAGATCAGCTATTCTCAACTTCTGTGCCTAATGTCTCATCTATTAAAAGGGAGAGACGGGAGCTGTAGCTGCAGCAAGTTAGCTCAACACAGTCCAACGGTACTTTTAATGTCCCTCGATGGCAGTCATCTCTGAGCCTTCTTCCTCAACGTGACTGACGACACACCTTAGGCGCCTGGAACCAACCGTGCATGCAGAGAATTACAGAAGACTGAATGCTAGTATTTTCTCAAATGGGAAATGAGTGTCACGTATTATGAAGGCGATAATACACGTCTACACATGTTACAAGACACATTTATTTTATTAAGAATTCTGTGGAAGGAATACCTGAAGAGATGGAGCTCTTCTATTTGATGCTAAAACGTATTGTTACAACTGGAGATAATAAAGGGATTGCTACCTCAGTAGAAATGGTATAGCAAAAAGGTTAACACATATATTTTAGTAATCCCCCTCCCTTTCCTCTATCTTCCTAAATCCTATCCCACTGGAATTCTTTGGCAGTGAGTCAGTAACAACAATAAGTGAGTCTGAGCAGCAGTCGGTTATCTATACCTGTATCAGCAGGCCCTCCGCGTCATTGGTATAACACCTTGCCTGTGAAGCTAGGTGCTAGAGGGAAAAGTACAGTTTACAGGCACCACAAGGGATTATTGTAACTCCGTCCACACATATACCAGGGATGTTAGAATGCCGAAACTTTTGTTTTCAAAGATACGGTTCTATACAATTAAAGATCTGATGCAAAACGTGAAGCGACCCAGAAGGTAAGCCAAAGAGTCTAATGATCAAAGTTATTTGAGTAATGTGCATAGGCTTACTTTCTAACACTGTTCAAATGTGAAACTTTACAACACTAAGTTCAACTTCATTTGTTTTGCAGGTCTGATGTTATTCTTAATCGAAATAGGCGTAAAATGGACATCCAGTGCCACATGGTTCAAAAGACAAATGATGAAACATATCCTTCAAACCTGAGGTAGACTACGTGGCACTTTCATTGATATCTCAATGTTCTGATTGTTCATAACATTTTAGAAATGGAATTCTCAAATCCCTCTTTATTACAGTTGTCAGACTGATCATAAACTCTACCCGACTCTTGAAGAGTTGCTACGCGATAAAAGTAAGACATTTTACTTTCTTTCTTTTTTTTTTATATGGTTTATTTTCATATAATAAAAATATCACAAAAATAATTTGTATTGCTGTTGTTATTATTATTATTATTATTATGTGTATTATTGTTATTGTTGGTGTTCTATTGACATTATACAAATGTTCCCCAGAGTATTTAGCAGCGTTCCGCAGCTTCCTGAAGTCAGAGTTCAGTGAAGAAAACGTTGACTTCTGGCTCTCGTGTGAAGACTTTAAGTCGACTGCCTCAATGGACGACCTGGGCTGGAAAGCAGAGGGAATCTACCAGAAGTTCATCCAGCCCACAGCCTGCAGGGAGGTTAGTGATAACAGAGTTCCTGATGAAAAAGCATGGATGCATAATCAGCATTTTATTTGACTTGAGAACAAATATTTATAAGGGATTTCTTTTTTTAACTAAACATCCAACCAAATGACCCCTCTTGAATCATCATACAGCTAGTGGAGGTGATACATTGACAAAGCAATTGTAAAGACCGCGTCACACTGTCCCGAAATTGACACCCGATGGACACACGAATATGTAATTGTGAAGATGGCCCCGAACCACACACGAAGGCAACATTTACATTACATTTAAGACATACAACTGCAACGAAAGAAACAAAAACAATTATGTTAAAGTACTATGATACTGTACTAATATTTTTAGACTTTTTTCTTTACTTTCTCCGTCTTTATATGTAGAAGATATTAAGTTTTCTCCGTAATGTTGTTTCCATAGCAACAACAACTTCCTGTCAACTCGCCTTCAAAATAATATATGATATCCTTTTCAGTTTCACAGAACACAAATTGGGTTATTTACATAATATGTTTACATGATTTTGTTGTGCAATAAAGCAACCAGATCGACACACGATAAAGGAAATGTTCAAATTCGGCTCTGATCGTAGCAACATCGGGCCATTCGTGAGGGCATCTTAAGCCATCGTATGACGCCGGTGGAGTTGCTCAGGCTCCGGCAGCAACTTCGTGAGCGGTGGCAAAATCTTTGGCATGCCAAAAAATTGCCGAAGGACCTTGCGAAGGTTCATTTTCGTGTTGAATTCGTGAGTCAATTTTGCCCTTTGTAAGGCCATCATGAGGGCATCTTGTTATCATCGGTGCCATCGGGCATTCGCCCCGTTCAGAGTGAGGGGGAATGCCCGATGGCACCAATGATAACACGAAGATGACACGATTTGACAAGATGCCCTCACGAGTGCCTTACGAAGTTGCTGCNCTCACCGGCACACATGGGCAGCCCCACAACAACCACAAACAAAGAGCCACACCGCATAATCTAACCAGGTACAACTTGCATCGAGACAAGGAAAAGTGGTGGCGCCTTGGAGGCGGACGTTTGTAACGTAGCCGACAATGTGACGAAGCGAAAGTTCAATATTATGAAGGTTTGAGGGACTGTAAAAGAGACAGGGCTGAGGGCTCAGTGGTCGACTGCATGGACGACAAGCGAGACGATGATAATCTGACGCGGACGGGTGAGACAACGTCTAAACTGCTTCTTTATTCGTGGTCCAATACTTTGTTCGGGTTTCTTCGTTGTGTATGTACTACAACACATTTAAAAATTTGGTTATTATTCCGGAGTCCTACTGGAATCTGCACTTGTACCAGTAAAAACAAATATTGATCCCGCCCTGAAAATGGCGGCGCATTAATTCTAATTAATTAATGTGTTTTTAATGCGCAATTTTTTAATTGCTGAAATTGCGTGAATAAAAAACGTGGCGCCTGCAAAGAGTGACCTATAAAGTCCCATGGCTAATATGCCTGTGTGATCAAGACGTGGTGGCACTTGTTATCAGTTTGTACTTACTTCTTCGACTACTCGCTAAACAAAACAGACCTCGTGGGGGTCCACTCACCTCTCTGTGCTCGAACATAAGACAAAGATATTTTTTGCACTTGTCCTACCTTTGCACGTATTCTCGTTCCAACAAACGATTAATACGTTTTTCTTTTAAACGTATAGGCGCTCCTTGTAGTTCGGAGTATCATTGTAGGATAGTTTACGTTTGTATATGCGTCAGACTGAACTCGCACCTTCAGATCCTGCTCACTCTCTGCTAAATTCGGGCTGATAGCCTCATGTTCCTGCATCTATGGTTTTGCTGATGTTAAGCGCAACTATTTGGTCACCGGATACGTTGTCTTAAAAATAAAAAGTAGTCCTATCTAAATCCTTCTTATCCTCCCTAAGCTCCAGTTAGGACCGTGAAAAAATAAAATAAAATTTACCATGTCATGTGAAATACAACTCTGATAACTCTATAATACAACACCACGTTTGACCCGTGAATAGAATACAATCTATAGACAATAATAACAAGACCGGTTCACAGTGGATTCTCTTCTAACCAACTTGATCATTCAACATAACTGCCAAACTCAGACAAGTGTAGTTGTACTAATCATTTAGTTGCTTTCAGTCAGATATATCCCGTGTAGCACTTCGTTGTCTCTCTACAAAAGAGGGATTATCAGTCCCCAAAGGTTACAAGTACTTACATGAACTTTTCTACTATCTACAAGATAGATATTTCTTTTGTTCTACTAATATCTATATGGTCTCAGATGGCTTATGTGGATCATCACGAAGGGATATTATAATGGACTTTACAAGTTAATATTTTAGGATATTTATACGATAACGACTGTGAAACTACGTTTTAATGTGTAAAGACATACCAAGGTACGCATTCTTGGTAGAGATTCTTTTTTACATTTCCATTACAAACTTTTCCAACGAATTTTCGTAATCTCTTTTATATATATCAAGTCAAGTAATAAGGTTACCATATGACGGTATATAGGTAATCAACATTTATTTTATACCGCTAGAGATCTATCTAGATGAGGAATCACCAGATTCTCATAAGATAATTATACCAAATTTGCTACGCTAATTTACGCAGACTAATTAATTAATATGTTTCGGACCATTACAATTAACTCTGATTAAACAATTTGCTCAGGGCCGCCGATAACAAATCATTTAGTTTATATTATTTATGATCAAAAAAATTAGGTCTAGGGGCTAAAAATAACAGAGCTAGACACTAAGGTTAGAAACTTTTAGTGGGGCACCTAGCCGAGGCTACAGGGGCCTACACGGCACTAGCCTAGTGAGAGGGGCAATAACAGATGTTTGTAGATAAGCGCAGAGTTCACGGGTATAGTCTGAATGTTAATAATCTCTACAGGGAATACTGCTAAGGCTAGTACGGCACCTAGCCCTAGCCTCGGCTAGTGCACTAAAAGTTTTCTAGTCGTTAACCCTGTCTAATTTTTTTAGCCCCTAGACATCGTGAAAAAGATATAAAAAAAAGATTTGATCTAAGAAAAATAAGTTAAAACACATAACGTTACAATGTTAAGTTTTTTACTGGCTCCTAGTTCAGAATTTTAGTAGGACTCTTCTGTATACATTCTATTCTCTATCAGTTTATTGCTTTGTAGAGTTTACACATACACAAACCGGAGGAGAAGAAACCGAAACAAAAGATTACCTGGCACCACTAACGAAAAATTAAAGAAGTAAATGTTTTAGTGAATTACTGACCGTTGTCTACACCCAGAGTTTAACCATAGTAGGTTGTACGCTATGATTAGATAAAGAAAGTGTTCGTCGTAACCTAGTCAAGTCAAACGTCGTACCCTAGTTTTGTTTATTTACGAAGTAGTCATGAGCAATCGATTCGACGATGTAATCTTACGCGGGTGACAACCGGTCTAAACTCTTTTATCGTGGTCGGTACTTTTGTTCGGGTTTTCTTCGTTGTGTTGTACTACAAGCATTAAACTTGGTTTTGATATCCGAGTCCTACTAAAATTCTCGAACTTGCCAGTAAAACAAAACATTGTAACTTATGTTTTAATTTTTTTCATACAATTTTTTTTTTTTTTTTTTTCTAGAGCTAGGGGGCTAAAAAAAAGAGGGTAAGGCTAGAAAGCTTTTAGTGTCACTAGCGAGGCTAGGGGCTAGTGCCACTAAGGCCTAGCCCTTAGGATTCAATACATACCGTGACTCCCCTACACAAACACGTAATGCCAATCCTCTACTAGCTAGCGGTAGGCCCTAGCTCGGCTAGTGCCTAAAAGTTTTCTAACCTTAGCCCTTTTTTTTTTAGCCCCTAGACCAATTTTTTTATAATAATTACAATATTTATCCCGGCCGAGCAAATTTTTTAATTAGATTAATTAATGTCGGAACATTAAATTAATTGCTTTATTCAGCGTAAAATTAGGTATATGATAAACTGGACTCTTGTGCTCTTCGTTTAAAAAGTGTACCTAACCTCATATGGTAACTTATTACTGACTTATATTCATTGTTGTTTTGTAAAAATAAAAAAAAGTTCGCACCAAGAATTGGTTCTGGTTTTCTTTTTCGTAAAAACGGTATTTCACATCGTTATGTATAAATCCTTATATCATGTAAGTCTCTAGTCCATCGGATATCATCCATCTGGAACGACATTCGATATTTTGAAACAAAAATTCATTTTTGTGTTATGAAAGGTTCATGTAAGTTTGTAACCTTTGGACTGATAAGTCTTTTGAGTGAGAGACAACGAGTCTCCGGTATTGTCTGAACCAACTAAATGGTGGTCACTAAATTTTAATTATGTAAGCAGGTTGAGAGAGTTTATTGGCAACCGTTTTGTTATTTGTCAAAGTTGTATTTCGTACGGTCAACGTGGTTGGTTTGTATTATGTTATCAGGTTGTATTTCACATGACATGGTAGAATTTTATTTTATTTTTTCACGGTCACTAACTGGGTTAGTGAGGATAAGAGGTTTAGGACTACTTTTTATTTTAGAGACAACTATCCGGTGACAAACTAGTTGGGCGCTTAACCACAACCCAGGAACATGAGGCTCAGCCCGATTGCAGGTGCGATCGAAGGTGCGATCACGTAATACAAAACGTAACTCCACTATGAACTCGAACTACACGACGCCACTTACGTTTAAAGAAAACGTATTTATCGGTGTTGGAACGAGTTTTTTTGATAACTGCGAAGGTAGGCAGGCAAAATTTTTTTTTGACAGGGTAGGTGCCCCGGGTGGTTTCGCCAGAGTAGTCGAAGAAGTAAGTACAAACTGATAACAAAGTGACACCAAACAACAGTACTGCAATCACCACGAGGCATTGTTACCTGGGACTTTTGAGGTAAGGCACTCTTGCAAGGCGCCACGTTTTCTTCACGCTAATTTTACGCAATAAAAGAATTGCGCAATTAACACATTAATTAATTAGAATTATTTGCCAATTTTCAGCGGCCGGGATCAATATTTTTTTTGGGGGGTTTTTCTCTCCCGCACTGGTACATAGTGCAGATTTCGCAGTTAGGACTCCGGAATCAAAACCAAATTTTATGTTGTAGTACCATTACACACGAAGAAACCCGACAAAGTCACGGACCACTGGAATAAAGAGAGTTTAGACCGTTCGTCTCACCCAGTCCCGGCGGGCAGATTATCCTCGTCATTCCGATTGCTCTCCGATGCAAGTCAGACCACTGAGCCCTTTCAGCCCTGGTCTCTTTCAGTCCTCAACCTCATAATATTTGGCACTTTGCTTCCGTCACATTGTTTCGGTCTAGTTACAAACGTTCCGCCTCCAAGGCGCACAACTTTTCTTGCTCGATGCAAGTTGTCCTGTTAGGATTTAATGCGGTGGGTCTCTTTGTTGTGGTTGTTGTTGTGCTGCGTCATGTGTCGCGGTGAGTCCATTAGCCGTGGACTTTGTTTGGCGCTTCACTGAAACAACCAACGCTTTCAGAGACTTTTAAAAGGAAAGAGAAACTGCCCCAGAACAGTGAAAAGGCCAAAAAAATAACAGCCAAGATAGCTGAATTCATCGCGTTGGATGACCAGCCGTTATCTGTTACCTTTTTCTTCTCTTAATGCATTGCATAAAGATTGGATCGGGAAAAATCAGTATCGGCAGATTGTCAAAATCAAATGATCGGAATCGGATCGGGAGCAAAAAAAGATGATCGGGACATCCCTAATTACGGTTGATTCACCCAGTGTTGAAATCTAAATCATCATGTTTCATGAGTGGTATGGGATGTTTGTCGCAGATTGATGCTGCCATTTTGGTTTGTTCAGCTGACATTTGTGTGCTGCCGCTGCTCTAGGCTGTTTCATTGCTGTCTCACAGATCTGCTTGTGGTTGATTTTCTTTTTTTGTTGCATTTGATGGCTGATAACTGCCGTTGTGCTGCTGCTTATTTTATTGCATTGTGATAAAGTGTACTATCTTGTGGTGTTGTTTGCTACTTTTATTTTGGTTGTTTCATGTGAAATATGATGCTTGACTCACACAGTAGTCACTCACTGCTATATCTTGTGTTTTATTGTCTGAACTGTGTTGCTGCTTGTTGTTGACTTTGCTCTGTTGGTTGCTGTTGGAGTTCCCCCCCATCCCAGAATGCACCTGTAGGCTAAGACTCTTATTACTGGAGGGAATATAATCATCAGTGTGCTGTGCAAAGCTTGTTGTAGTAACCAAATAACTCTTCTGTCTTGATATATCTGTTCCATGTCAGTTGACTTAAATATCTATTTTTCTTAAGTTGTACTCCCAATTAGTTATAGCGTGAATAAGGGCATTGCAAATATGTAGATGGTTAGGTTGCGGTTTTCATTGTTGAGGTTTAGATCTTTGTATGTGTGGCAAAACGTTTCTTAATATATTTGGTTCTGAAATCAGTACAAGAGCCAATCATACAACTATTATTCTATCTACATTGTAATTCTACATCTAAATGTTTGTGTTCCTTTCAAACTCATATACATAAATGAATGTCGGCTATCTTAAGATATTTGGCATATAATTGCATTGACGTTTGTGTTAATTGTATTTAGCTTTATTAGGACTATATTTAACAAACACATTTCCTTTGTATATTTGTCTTCTAATTTCTCAGAAACTTTCCTGAGCCACAGCAACCTCTTAACTAAACCTCGATCAGTATATTATATCTTAAAACATCGCCTCATGGTTCGCCATGTTTCCACACTTGTACCATGATCCTGTCCAGACTCAGTACTCGATTTTCAAACTGACTAATGTTTTTTTTAAAGCATAAATCAAGCAAGCTGCAATGGTTGCATTACTGTTGGCCTTCAAAAAAGCTCATGACGGTCAGACCCTTGAACCTTGAATTAAGTAAAATCTAATACACACATGTGACGAACGAGGGATAAAAGTATGTTTGAGACTCTCATCTATTATTAAAGAAGCCACTAGATCCAGATCAAATCAGGCCTGGGACAGTAGATAGTGTTTCATGGTGGCTTTGTCTTTAAATATTCCGCTAGATTGAAAGCTTCAAAGTAAACTTCAATTACTGCAGTGATTAGATCTGGCCTGCTCCATTAGAGGACATTCTAGCTCAGGGGGGGGACAGACAGAGAGAGAGGGCGACGACTCTCAGACCCCCAGCCAAGGAATTACTAACTATTGATCTTGCTGCCACAAGCCATCTGACAATGACATTATAGTTGTGTAGCTTCAGAAGCAGCAGTACAGTTGAGCACAGGGCTGATGTAGTCCCTGCAAAGCACTTAGACATGGGGAGGAAATCCTATTTCTTTAGGGACGGGATGGAGAGCAAAGGGTTTCTGCTGGCTGCGGGTTAAAGTTCCAATTTGATTCAGTTTTTATCATCTTGTTTTGAAATACACTGTGGGTCGGTGTAATTGTGGTTTTCAATTTTTCTTTACCATGTCTTTCCTTTTTGTCGTTAAGAAACATTGTATTAATGTTTTGGACATGTCATAAACAGATGTTTTGCAACTAATCATGTAACATATTCTAATTTCACCATTTCCTATGGTCAGCGCTAACCAGCTGCAATAAAGGTGGATACAGTATGTGTCTTACAAAACTTGACCATTTTGGGAATTTATACATATTTCAAGACCAGAACGAACCATCCACATTTTGACTCGTTAATTGCGTCTTATTCATCTTAGACCCTCCAGAAAAACGCGATCCTGCGATCGCAGAAATTACCGCATAATCAGCAA
>NW_011338489.1:603044-617346 GCF_000735185.1 Notothenia coriiceps
ATGTCATGAGGAATAGTCCTCGGTACGTACGAGTTTCTTTTACAAAGTCCGGAATAGTATCGTACGAGTCTAAAAGTGTTAGTCAGTCGTCGTGGTTTTGTCCCGGTCGTTGTAGGTGATCCTCGTGTCGAACGATCTGATGCGAGTGTAATAGTAGAGTGGTAGCATAAGGTAGTGTCGTTGTTGTTGATTCCAGTAGAAGTTGTCGGCTACAGATAACACTATCTCGTGTTTTGGTAGTCACGAATGTAATAGCAGAATAGCTTTCCAGCATTTCGTTAGTAACCAGACTAACCAGCCAAAGACGACGTTAGACTGAGTTGTGAGAACGTCTGTAGTTGAAGACATAGTGTCTTATATTATTCAGATCTCTTAATGAGTCAAGATACCACATCCAAACTGTCAGCACAGGTTCGGTGTATAGTTTAGATAGTATAAATTAGGTAAGTTATGCAAAAACTTCGACAAAAAACAAGTCCTGGTGTCTCAGACCTTGGATAGGTGTCTACGATCTCCGTACGTTTCACCGAAATACCTTACCGCATATGTATGCTGATCTCCACACCTTTATTCAGTTTATCGCAGAGAGCCGTGTGTTTGATGGTAATTAAAATCATGAAAAGTGGATATTCGTGCTATTGAGCAGTTGGATAGGAGTGAAAGTTTTTTATATAGTGTACTTTATGAGGTATTCCGGAAACGACCCGTACCTAAACAACTGTATACTCCGCTTACATTGAACGATAACACACGATCTATTTTAGTATTCTCATTACAAAAGTCTGACTTATCTAGGGAGGTCCTCGTTACATTGCCGACCGCTTTTTGAGGAAACCGTAATACATCAGCTAATTCGTGTACGTCCCCGCATAATATACTAGCTAAATAGACAGGTCACTCTTAACGCTCCATTTCAACGTTGTTAATTACGCGTGTAACTTCAAACGCTTTTTCTTACTCTACTAAATAAAAAATTTATAACCACGACTCAGAAATAAAATAACAGAGAAGAGTGTAGATAGTTGGAAGACGCGTGCAGATGTGCTAGATTTGAGCGTAAAAAATGAGAAGTTAATTTGTGTCACGTGAACACAATAATAACACGAATTCTCTGTTACACCACGAAAGTATTTGGTGTGTTTGTGTGTGTGTGTGGGTGTGTGTGTGTGCGTGTGAAATAGAGGCGGAACTTAAAGGACAGATAGTAAATGAGCACTTATGCAAACTAGACTTCTCTAAGTTAGCAACATCCCGAAAGATAAGTAGTGTAACAAACAGCAACAATCACGGGAAGCTTCCCACTAACTCTCGCAACTAACGGGTAGCCACTTGCACTCATACCAAACGAAAGACAGGCCGTCGCGCGTTCGTAAAAGCTTACAAACTTACTTAGTTTCACCCCAGCAGAAGTGTCAGTAGGACCACTATGGGAAACAGACTGTTAAAGAGATTCTGCATAACGGATGGTTGTGTGTCAAATCGTGCCCCACGTCTTATGCAAAGGGGGTATAAAAAGCATCTCTATCTGTCGCTACCCACATTTGTAACGGAAACGGACGCCAAGAAAATCCGCTCGACTTTACCAAGCTAGCAGAAACACCTAAACCAAGGGGATGCAAAGTAGAACGATAGACACACCAACCACAATGGAAAGCACACTACGTGCTCAGACTAGCTGCATCGCAGTGATAAGATGTGATGTATAGTGTGAAGTCTGCTCAATTGAAAAAGGAATGAACAAGTTAAGAACCAACACCTATTACGCCACCTACAATACGTAGCCGGATAAAGTATATCACGCGCGGGNACAAGATGCCCTCACGAGTGCCTTACGAAGTTGCTGCCGGAGCCTGAGAAACTCCACCGGCAGTCATACGATGGCTTAAGATGCCCTCACGAATGGCCCGATGTTGCTACGATCAGAGCCAAATTTGAACATTTCCTTTATCGTGTGTCCATCGGGTGTCAATTTCGGGACAGTGTGACGCGAGCTTTAGATAAGACTTGCATGGATATCTGAATAATTTGTACATTATTCTATGCTATACTAAATAAGTTACGGAGCATACAACCCAATACACAGTGTCAGTATTTTGAACTGGCTGCAAACGGCACATTGACTGTTTATGGCTAAAACCCATGGATTCAAACACAATAATCAAGTCCCCATGTATAATATTTAGAATGTATTTCCCCGTGGTCGATATCAATTATAAAGGGAATACTAATATATCGTGTTTCATAGATGCTTGTACTGTTTGAGTATGATAATCCTCTGACCCCAAAGAATATGCGCATATCGTACAAAACCTTCCTTACTGCAATTATACTTTTAGGTTATTTTGGATGAAAATCTATTCTTTCCAGTCCAAATGTCTCCGACCATGTTTAGATGGTCTGTTTTTATAATTATCACAATCTTGAACCACAGCACTTGTGTCTCTTCCTCAGATCAATGTTGACCACCACATTAGAGAGAAGATCAAGAAGACTTTGGAGCAGCCAAGCCTCTCATGCTTTGATGAGGCCCAGAAACATGTTTACCTGCTGATGGAAAGAGACTCTTACCCCAGATTCCTGCACTCAGATGCCTACCTGAGTGTAAAGAACAAATCCAGGACTCTCTGGTACATTTAGCTCAGATGGTTGTATCAAAACAGCTTTTCTAATCCTTGTTTTTTGTTCCCATTTGGCTGAATTTAAAAGTTATTTCACATTGTACGAGATGTGAAGCTTTCATCAAAACTGAGATGGTATATTGACGAAATGTTGTAGAGGATGTTGAAGCAGGAGCAGAGAAAAGTGATGTGAGTGGGAAAATAAGTAAATGCAAGTGGAGTAGAAAGAATGCTGTTTGTATGCATCAGTATAGTTTGGATTGGTCGGAAATATTGAAAGTGTCGACGAAAAGTTTTAGTAAGTTATAGAACAAAATACAAATGACAAGGAATGACATAAACATGGTGTCTGATATGAAACAACCTAGTTTTCATTAAACGCTGTACAAAACTTTACCATCTTTAGCTACAATTCAAGAGATAAGTCTTTATCTCTCATCGTCCATAACTGTTAATTAATGTTTTGTGTTGTTAATGTACTGACTTGTTTTCATATAGTCAGATTTTGAGACAATGATTTAAATCTATCTAGTTAGACATGTGCGGATGGACATTAGTAAAAAAAAAAAAGAACAGTTTCCACCCAGCGAGGAGATTCTGTTTTTGGTCACATGTCTGATATATCCTTTAATGAGGTGCAGGGATGACTCTATACACCAGCAATAGGGTTTACCAAACTGGAAAAAACTAACCCCGCGGTAACCCTTGATCTCACTCAGTTCTGTAAATGGCCTTATTCCTCAGAATTGTGCCTTAAAAAGGAGTACTGAGGCAGCTAATAATAACTCCAGAGGCTTAAACGACAACACTGGAGTCATCAGACAACCTGATGCGTAACAGATCAGGCTGAATGTGCTGCCTTGTTAGGGGAATAATCTCATCGCCCGCAGACAATGATAGCAAAGAAACACAGATGCTTTACGTGGAGAAATACCATGAAACAAGTATACTTTGGAAAAATACCTGACTGTTTAAATAAAAGTATTAAAGTGGAAAATAAGCTTTTACATTTTACTGAAAATGTGTTTTTTATTGTTCAAGCTTTGGAAGCTTGATTTTTTTTTTATCGAACAAGAAGTGTATCGAGGAGTAATAGTTGTCATTTTCATTGTTTGCCCATATGTTGTATTATTTCAGAATTTGGGGAAATAGGTCAATCTTAGCAACAAGGTATGGATAAAACTGTAACCTGCGCTTTAAGATATATTCGTGTTCTAAACCTTTACCATCTCCCCTCCCTGTTAACTTTGAATTAGAGCACAAATTACACGTGCTGTACCTTTTTAAGAAATGTACAAGCTATATTCAAAAGAAAAAATAATACAATTTCCATCCAATGTATCCATTCCTTCAGCAGTTCCTAGGAATGAACAACACATTTTGTGTATCTTAAAATCAAGGACCACTTACTGTAGCCTCACTGTTTTCAACCCATTGGTCAGTAAATTGAGTTTGTGTATATAAATTATGAGGCCGATGTTTCATGATTGTATATGGGGGGGAGGTGATTGTAAGCCCTGTCTCGGACCAATTGTTCCTTTCCATGACTTAAATAAATAAATAGCCCTAACCTCTAACCCTAAATAAATAAAAACTATAGCCACTCACTAAACCACTTTATCTACTACTAAGTTGTGTTTCTACCATAGGTTTTGAGAGGAAAAGTAAGGTGTTGTGGTTCGATTTGAAGTCACTGTTGGCTTCTATAATAAACAAGATCAACACCACCACTTTCTTAACCTTAGGCAAGTTCATTTAGCATAAGCATAACCATGAAAGATTTTAATAACGCTAAAGTTGTTCCCCGCGGCTATTGTATTGCAGCAGGTTTTTTGTGATAGACAAAAAACAAATTTATTGATAATTTTGTGACATGACAGATTAGTTTTTTCCTACAAAATGTATCTATTTCTGCATGGGAAAAAAACGATTTGCAGGTATGAAAATAAACAGCTTTGTCAGCTATTTTCAGTTGTCAGTAACTCTTAGTACATTGGGATGTCAAGGGGTTGTTCCTGACAAAGGTCTCAGATTTCCTTCATCACATGGCGCACTATTCTTCACATACAATCTGTCAGTGTTTTTTCATAACCCAGAACTGTTACCATGGTAGCGAAAAAGGAAGTGAGTACTGTCGATGGCACAGTGTTAGTCAAGTCAGTCACACGTTGGGAACTTGACTAACAGCTCTGCCTTGATACATTAAATGCTGCATGATGTATTCCTAATTTAGTAAGTGTTGAGACAAATTAAAATATAAAAAGGAGAGCTTTGCGTTCACAGTGTTTGGAGATTCTTCGTAACGCCTCAGTACCTAGAACCGTGTTTGGGCAAAAGAGGGAGAGCAGCATCAGTGAAGCCAAGCCAAAAGCAGAGTAGCCTGAGGCAGAAGAGACTGGTAAAAAAAAAAATACAATTAGTGAGGTTTGAAGTATCTATAATTATCTACTGAGCACTCTTATTTTCCTTTCAGAATCTTCTCTAGGCCTATTATAACTATTGGCAGGTGAACTAAACATAACAACATTAAAGCTAGTAGCACTGGATTACATGAACCTCTTTTGGTTTGTCATTGACAATTTAAACGAGCAGTTTAGTTTCACCGTTACTTAATTATATCCTGAACAAAATTACTTAATCTGATCATTTGAAATCATATCTACTGAAAAGCAGATCCTCTTAGTCTTGTGTGAGCGTCGACCTGTAAAACTGGCCGAGTGAACTAAATTAACAGTAATCCCGGCTGCCTTTACTCACTAAAATTAAGTTGGGGAAAAGAACGATAATTGCAGTGTTACGTGGGCAAGAAGGAGCGGAATAACATTGCAAAATTAAATGTGTAGAAAACCCATCTGACTAATGTGAAGTCAGAGGCAGATAGTGTGACTCTGCTCTGTCACACTTCTAGCCAAAGCTTAGTAGGGAGGGAGGAGACGTGTCTACATTTGCAAGTCTTTCTTTCTAAACTTATCATAGAAGCTGTAAGCATGATTTTTACGCCAAGTGACCATACATCTGTTAAAGGAGTATGTTATGATGCTTCTGAGTAGAAGGAAACAAATGGCTAGCATCACAGCTTTGGATTCTCAGGCCTATAGTCAATCAGATCAAGTTGTTTTGCTAACGTTTAAAACCAGGCTACCATGTTAACATAATTGCTATTGGACTTAAATTACACATTTTGTTCGGGCTAAGTTGGTTCAGTAGTCGGCCCTAGTTTTAATACTATTGTAAGAAACTGTAGCCTACTCTTCTCACCTAAGCCCCAGCTTTGACTTTAATCCTACATGATCTCATGTCGTTTTTGCAAAATTGCAGTTTCTCCAGCTAAAGCTTCAATCAAATTCAGAATTGGTAATACTTCTTTGGACAATTTTGGTTTTATCCTTCTAAAAATGGACAATTTGACATTCATAAATTGGCTATACAAAGGTTTCAGACTTCATTGGGATTAAACTCCTCAAGCTTTATTTTTGGTCCCTACTTCCTGACTGACTTGAAGGAAACAGAAAATCTCAAGGGTCAGTGCTACTAATGCTTATTTCAGCTGCTAGTCACTTGTCAGGAAACCGTCCAATTCACAACAAATTCTCACACCACAACTGAATTTCTCGCCAAGGCGGGTTATTTCTCTTGACCCATGTCTGTTGTTCCCAGTCCCTTGAACAACTCACAGGCTCAGATATAAAAGGCTGCTGTCTGTGTTGACATGGGCATTGGGATCCAGGTTCATAAGAACACCTTGTTGGCCATACTGCCCTTATGTCACCATTTCACATAATGTCTTCAAATCAAGGTGAATTAGCCTTTCAGAAATTAAAACCTATTGTGAACGTGTTAATACAGATATTTAAAATGTCTAACATGTTAAATCCATAGATTGGTCAATCTGAAAACCTTACTCTTAGAGGATGTGATTGTTGGCAACATGTCTTTATTTGAGGGTTTTCAGAGCCTTCCTTTACTTTGAAGATGTGTTATACTTTGTATTATAAAAATACATCTCACAGACTGGTTTATTCTGATCTCCATATAAGGATTTCATCCTACTTTTTGAGCCAATCAGAAGGGTTTGGCAGGTAAGTATTACATTTTTCGTACTGTGGTTATTTGACATACAGACTTCCTATCTGTGTTGCAATACATTTGTCATTTCCTCTTCTCGCCTATGTTGCATGAATTTAAGCCACATTGTTGAAATTCTTATTGTGGATGATCACTAAGCTTAAAAACATTTTATCACAAAGGCAACATTTCAAAGAGAAAGTAAAGCAATCCTTCAATTTGTATTAATATGCCTGTAATTTCATTTGGCTACCAAAATACATAATGTGCAAAGGTCACAATTTGCCTATCACAGGAAAATGTTACTGTCATTTGCATCTGTGCTGCGAGTCGAACAATAATGTGAACACAGCATCAGCCTGTTATGCTCGTCCAGTCAGGAAGAGAGGGAAGGATCTGCAGAAGGAAAAGGAAGCAGAGAGACATAATAGGGAGTATAAGGCATCAAGAGGGGGGAGGTGTACATGCAGTGCAGTGTGAGTATGTGTTGTTTTTAACAGGGAGGTAGGAGGAGAGGAGAAAGAGGAGGATGGGGTGCTTCCTCTTCAGTCTGGGCTAAGCTGCTGATGTATCCCAGCAGCCCCTGTACATAGCAACAGGAAACCTTGGTATAAAAAGCCGCGTCGCAGGGGGAACCCTCCTAAGTGTCTCTCAGCCGCAGCATGACCAGGACCCAAAGCCTGAGAGTGTGGACTTAACAACACAATGCCCAGCCTAATCGACGAACCACAACACTTCATCATGGACCAAGATGACAGGAAGACAAACAAGAACATGTGAGTTAATTTTTTGCTGAGCCGGTGGTTTCCAATATATACGCTGACTTGGGTCTTGATGAAAAACAATGAATATGTTTTTAATAATTGATGGTTTGATTTTTCCGGTTCTCTCGTCAAACCCTTTTATAGCAGGAATTATATAGATCCCTATTGGTATCTCCTGAAAATAGCATAAATCAATAATGTTACCTAACTGTACCACATGCTCTCCTTTAATTACTAACATGCCCAACATGCTTTACTGGAAACTAATTTAATAGCAAATCCAATAGGGATGTATTCATGTCTTTCTTATCTCTACACAGCGGAAAGAACTTTATGTGCCGACTGCAGTGCATGTTCTCACACTCATCAAGCTCCGAGAGGTAAGGAGACTTATGGAGTGTTTTGCATACATTTCGGTTTTAAAATAGCCAGCCTGCTCCTATCATTTCCATCTATGGCATCATGAAAGGATTCAAATGAACTAGAGACACCATGTTTGCTTTGGCAAAGGATGCGTGCATACAACTGTATCCCATGGTTGGACATTTTTCATGAATTTGATAAGCACATCTGCTATGATTTCCTTTATTAGACTGCTTCTGCGTCCTTGCAGCCCTCACAGTTCACCCCAAGTTTTATTTTACCCAAATTTGATTCTGGCTGTGTAATCTAACTTGCATTCTCTCCCAGCAGGCTAAGTTTAGAAGATACCCAACAATGGTCACAGTCACTGGAAAGGCTTCTCGATTCTAAATGTAGGTTGCTTTTCCATCCATGATGAGAATATTGTTAAAATTGAATATTACATTTGGGTGAATAAGAGTTGAAGGAGAATACTTGTGTGTTTTTTTCACAGATGGATTGGCCACTTTTCGCAACTTTCTCAAATCTGAGTACAGCGATGAGAATATTGAGTTCTGGCTCACCTGTGAGGACTACAAGAAAATCAAGTCTTCATTCAGAATGTCCTCAAGAGCCAAGAAGATTCATGAGCAGTTCATCAAAGCAGAATCTCCTAAAGAGGTACAACCAATCTTCATACATTGATATACAAACACTATAACATATATTTAACTTATGCTATATCAGATAAATGAGCACTGAAAGTATTAAAAGGAAAAAGTGCCGGCTCACATGATAAGCCTGAAATCTCTCGCTCTTGGCTCAAATCCCCTCATTCCTATCTCTCTGCCTCATTCCAGATCAACATTGACTATCACACCCGAGAGCAGATCAAAAGGAGCGTCAAGACTCCCACCATGCACTGCTTTGACGATGCTCAGAAGATAGTTTACGGGCTGATGGAAAGAGACTCGTACCCGCGGTTCCTCCGCTCGGACATTTATAGAACTCTGCTGGAAAACCTCTCCGCCGACGCCACAAAGGGATGAATACTCGGTCAAGGGGAGAAAAAGAGAACGGACTTTAAAAACCCCATAACTGGAAATGTTTGAGCTCCTTCGGGAGGAAGGGCCAACAACAAAGAAGGAAGGAGGGTTGAACCCTGTGTGCCACACGAACACATGCAGAGGCTTTTCCGTTGCCACAGAAGTAAATGGCTCCTTAGTCCCATCACGGGAGGAACACTGAGCATCTGAGGACTGTGTTACAAAAAGAAGAATAACCACAAGCAGCCTTAACGATTATGGCCCTGCAGTGTGTGTTTGCACTGGATGATAAGTCTGTGTACGCAGAGGAATTGAACTCTTTTGACAATGAATTAATCAGTGAGGCCATGACGCCCGCTTTGACTGTGGAGCTGCGTCAGCAAACTGTGCAGCGGACCTCCTTTGGCCTTCTTTGCAGAGGTGTTTCCTGTGCAGATTCAGATAGAGGATGTGAGATGCAACGGTCACACTCCATTAGTTGAGTGTTTGTATCTGAGGGAGTGGAAGTGAGTATTTAGCTGAGTGTTTAACTGCCACTGACACAGGATGAGCTGTCCCAAAAAGAAATTAGACCGATTATCTAATGACAGCACTAAGGGAGACAACAAATCCAAAGCGGACAGTCAGTGGTGATCTGTCATCCTTTAGTAACGGGTTGCAGAAGGCCAATTAGTTCTACAAGAGGCATTCTGGGATACTTTAAAGGGAAGACTTTGTTTTTTTAGATTGGACAGATATGGGGTTTAAAATTGATACAGACTTTATTTTCTTTACATTTAAGCTGCCTATCATTTATTAATATAATAGAAAAAATAGAAATCCAAAACCAATATATATTTTGTATGCTAACAAATGTAATCATGCACATTATTTGTGTGGAATCTAAACAAAATTCTGCACTACAGAAACTAAGAAGTTCCCTTTTACAGCCAGTGGTTTCTAATTTACTTCCTCAGCACACGACTACTGGTCGTTCTCTTAGTCTAAACCAAATTCTTACAGCACTGACGTGTCAAGAGTTATGATTTAATCTAATAAACTACTTGAGTGGAATTATTATAGAGATTGGATGTTTCACCTTGCATGATGGGATGTTAAATCCTCTTGTATAGCCCGCGAATATGCGTTATTGTTGCCTTTCAAAGCACGTTGTTTGAATGTATTCTTAGGAGATACTAGTTAATTTAACTTAAAAGTCAAGCAATGGTTTATTTATTGTTAAATGTCACTATTTGAGTACAATGTTTGTTGCCGTGTTGAAGTGCTTGTTAAAATGTTAGTGATTTGAACGACATTAAATTATTTAGGTTTCTTTCTAGGAACTGTGAGAGCGAAAATGTTTTGTAACATATACACTCAAACCCTCTCATACACACACACACACCTGTTCCTGGTCCCTCGTTTTTCCCATTACAGCATTTCGTACTTTGTGAAATGTGGTCATGCTGTTTATACAAAAAAGACAGCAACACACTTGAAATAGAAATAGATCCTAAAACATAGCATTAGAAAAATTAATGGGATGTTTTCGTAATGATTGTCTGTTGTATGTTCGAAGCAATACCCCATCGCATAAGCATGGAAACATAAAAGCTTTGCCAAGTACTGCTTGGCCAAAGACTTATTTTCACTGTTGTGAAGAAGCAACTGCAGTGCAGTTTTTGGCAAGACTCAACACTACATCCTACAAAGTGACTAAATTAATATCCAGTATGTTATTTATAAGTAGTGCTCCTGGTCTCTTGTATTCAATCATGTTCAGCATTTAAGATAAGAAAGGGCAGGGTATTCAACATGAGAAAGTGAGTACATATAAACAGTTAAAAGTCACTATATATTAAAAGCTTTTGAGGTTTTCAACTTTCTTTGTCCCAACTTTATGGGAAATTACATTAAAGTAAAAATGCTCCTTGTGATGTCCAACAAAGGATTTTCAGTGCCTACAATTTCCTGTTGCAGTTTTTGTATTATTACTTAAGGGCTGTGGAAATAAAGTGCACAAGTGCTGTGTGCTGCTTCAGGAACAGGAAGGCCTGGACTTCCAGTTTCTTATGAAATTAGTCGTAGTGAGAAATTACATTTTTCCTTGAAATGTAGTAACACAGTAGAATGAAACATTGCACTTTTTAACAGAAGTAGACTTTGTGGTTTTCTTGACATTTAAAGGTCAAGACAAAAAAGTAATCAATGTGTGTGTGGGTGAGTCTGTCTTTGGGCTGAAAACTTGAAGAAATTGACATGTGTCAACTTTAATGGGCTCAATAAGGCAACTGAGTCAAATGTGTTCTGCAACCTCCAATATAATTATTAAAGGAATAAGCTGTGAGGTTTTTCTTACACATTTTGAGCTTAAGTTCTTGTTACTAACGGAACAATTATATATTTTAATTGCCTCAGGTAATGAGGACACATCAACAATCGAACAGAAGAAGGAGTCAGAATCAATTTTGTGACAAACTGGCTCAGGGAATGGGACCATTAGGGAGTCAATGTATTTTTATTCTAAAAACAATGCTATAAAGCTGCATGACTTAATCAGCTAATGACCCTCCCATGTTAGCTGATTACTGACGAGCTACATTTACATCACATTACGTTCAAACTACAAAAGTTTTGGTTGCAAAAATAAGTCACTTTCTATAGAAGTTTATGAAAAGATTATCCCGCATCCCAGTTGATTTAAAATAGTGTAATTATTAAACATTTTCCAAATGAGTTTATGTTCTCAATCCCTATTCATTTTGTGAATTACAAACCCATCGAAAGTAATATACAGATGATAAACAGTGTATGATTTAGGGCTATACCTTATGATTGACAGATCTCTACCCTGTGGTGTCCGGTTTGCATGGACTTTGTGTTTTCATCTTACAACTTTACTAACTCATTAAAGCTTCTAAACGTGTGAATCTGTTCATTATATATATTAAAAAAGCCAATACAAAAAATTGATAGGTAATGTTTTAGTTGGCACGTTGTCTGTTTCCGTATCGGGTTTCGGGATTTCCTGGGAAGCACTACATCTTGGCTGGCAAATGCACATTTTGGCCAATTTATTGGCCATTTGAGAAAGGAAAGGGAAATTAAATCAATCAATCTTATTTCCTCAACCTTCAAGTGGAGAAGAACGGACAAAGTATGACTAATGAAGACTGTTTTCAAATGTCCACTATGGTGATTCCGCTGGCTCTAGCCTCCATGATGGAAGCCAACAGAAAAGCCACAACATAACTTATTGTCTGATAGTGTTTTCAGCTGCTGTCAGGACATGGTATAAGCCTTGTTGCAAGACAATACTGCCTTCATGACCTTACTTAAATCAGATCATCCAGACAGCCTGCCGCATCAATTATTCCTAATATTGACAATTAGAAAACCAGATTGCCCAAAACGCCAAGTTATCTCTTAAATCACAAAAATAAAAAAAATAGGTTAATCTGAACAGTTAAAAATGATTCACATAAGTCTTGTGCTGGGCTCAGCTGAGTTCATATTTTTTTAAGCCTTGTTTTGTATTGACTAAAGGGATATTTCTGGGTTTATTGGTAGGCTATTGCATTATATTGGTGTCACACGGTGGATTTTTACCAGCTTTGGCTGACCCCTGAGATATATAAAATCCTTGTATTTCCTTCTCTGTGGGTTTTTATTGCTGTGATTTGTCCTTTATGTGTTGTTGATCGACTGCATTTCTCCCTGTGGACCAGATAGTTAGTTTTAACAATGACAGCTACTGTATATCTGTTCAACATGTAAGTAGGTGTTATAGGATTGAATGATTAAAAATAGAAAGAAAGTTTGCATACCTTCTCATCCATTTAAGCAAGTATTTTCCTGCAGTTGAAGCTTCATAAAACAGGCCATGACCTGATTCTGCTTCCAACAAGCCAGCCATTATGTTGCTTACTGTAACACAAAAATAACCCAACATATCAGAACATGTATCAGTCGCCATAGAGATGCCTTCCCATCCAATATGAAGCCTTGCCCAGGATCCCTGTCATAGCTTGCCCGACATTGAAATATACAGGAAGGGGAGGGCACAGTCAAGTCACAACACACAACCTTCACCACTAAAGGTCTCAGGATACATGCACACAGATAGATTCTAAAATGATGTCGTGATTTTAGTTTTATATTCCGGTTTTATTTAGAAATTCTGTTCTCCCTTTGTCTGGTCTTCCTTCCTGTGTTTGCTCTCCTGTGTCTGATTGTCTCATTGGGTTCAGCTGTTGCCCTTGTGTTTCTGCCTCCCCTGCCCAGCTGTGTCTTGTCCTGTGATTACCCTTCTGTCTATTTAATCTAGGCTGCTGTCGAATAGTCCAAAAATCAGCTCCTAAATTCTAACCCTATCTCCTATTCCTTGACCTCTGAGTGAAACGTCACGGGGTAGTGGATAGTAGAATTCAAAAGGATTTAGGAGAAGAGACTGCGGTGCTTTAGAGAATCTGACTGCACTTTCACTATCTGACGTGTTTATGATGCGCCAGCGGACGTCATACATGTGCGTCTGCTTCTGTGGGGAAACTATGGAAACTACAGTTTTCTATACAGCGGACTACAACATGGATGTATAATAAGAACGAGGGACTACTGTAAACTCATCTAGAGACTCTGCACCGTGCTCTGATGCTGTTGTTTTATGCTTTATGAACGTGGACAACAGAGAAACATATTCTTCATGACCAAAGTTGGAATTAAAATAAAAAAGGAAAGTGAAACTTATGCTCGTCGTCACCCTCTCCCTCCGGTCCACATTAATCAACTCAGTCTCATGGCATTTCGTGTTCACCAACACGATTTTTAAACTATTGAATCGTGTTCACCAACACGATTTTCCCCTTTTTTCGTGTTGCACAGCACGATTTTAAAAGCAATGTATTTCTATTGGTAGTCTCACGGCATTACGTGTTATAGGAAGACCGGAAGCTGTGCGGTTCATAAAAACATGTTCTTACTCAATAGCAAGCCACAATTATTGCTTGCGTATAATTTCGGACTTTTGCTGCCGTCTGTGAGGAAAATAAATGGGGCTCAGAGCCTCAGAATACTGAAATCTGTATTTTTTTAAACTTTTTTTCCTTCTAATTTGTTATTCTTTTCAAAATAACACACTGTTATTTACTCACCAATAACACACAATTATCCTTGTTTTTATTTATTTGTTTAGTTCCATAATCTCTGGCTTTTTTGGCGTCTGTCAGGAACTGAATTTCAAAATGAAAATAACCGGAAACAGACGTAGTGATTTCGAGCGATTACCCAAGATCCTCAGCTATGGTTTAAGCTCGCCGATTGGATGTTTTAGCCGCAATGCATGTTGGGATTTGGTGTTTATATGATATGCAGGGCTCGACATTATAAATGGCCCGCTGGCCCGAAAGCGTCTATCGTTATTCCAACCCAGTTTAGATTTAACCACTCCCACTTCCGCATTACGCAAGAACGTAGCTTTAGCGTCATAGAC
>NW_011338489.1:617391-617926 GCF_000735185.1 Notothenia coriiceps
CAGACCGTATCAAGTTGATGGGCAGAAGCAAACGAATCTTCAGGTTCAATAACCCACTTTTAGAGAGAGGCGGAGCTCTTCTTGGTTGAGGCCTTTTGTCATTTTACTTTAGCTGTTCTCTGTTTCATCAAACATACACACATGGGACCTCGGTTTTTCTGCTTCCTCTTTCACTTCAGATATTCATACTACGCATTCTCCCTCATTTTAGTTCTCTCACTGCGCGTCTCCCACCATCTATTATACACACATCACAAGCCCACCACCGCCTCTCTCTCTCTCTCTTAAAGAGGCGACAGCATCTCATCTCACTCGCAGTACCCAATTATCATAGCATGTGTGCTCTGGAGAATCAAACAGAACGACGATCGCTCCTTCTATTATTATGCCGTTTAAACCAATTATTTAAACTGCTATTTGTTAAATTCGGCATCATGGAAGCTGCGGCTGAACAGTTCCCACCCACTGCCTCCCCGCAGCGAGCTCCCCTGCCCTCCTGTCTGATAGTTGACGAGCGTCAGCTCCTGAAGCTCCT
>NW_011338489.1:617947-630804 GCF_000735185.1 Notothenia coriiceps
CCCGTTGATAATTCTCTATCGTTGGCACGCTGATAACAATTATTTTTTTAAATGGCACTTCATATCGGTCGGCAACCTTTTTGCCGACCCCTGTCCTAGACTAACAAAGACAACACAGAGTTGAAGGACAGTAGAAGTGAGTGAGTGCAGTGAGAGTTGCCAAATAAATGTTGTACTTTGTATGATGACAATAAAAATATATTCTATTCTATTCTATAGAAGGGGGCAAAGGCAGAGATAATATCAAACTGAGATAAAACAGGCAGATTAAAAAAAAAGTGTCTGAGCCTGGGAGGCCAAAAAGTTCCCATTGTTTTGTCTTCCTTCCTTCAATGGTTCCTAAACCACTTTTCCTGCCTATCTGTTATAGTGTCCCTCATTTAACTTAATTTCCCCCCGGTTTTATTCTCACATAAATCACCCTGAGCATAACCATTCATCTCTATATAAACTGTTCCAGGATGGTGCACAGTGTCTCTGTGTTGTGGCTCTAACAAGCAGTACTCCTACTGGACTAATGAGGGCGCTAAACTTAACACCACTCTGGAAAACCCTGCATCAGCAGAGAGAGATGATGTCATTTGAGTGATTGGCCTGAGGGATATTTGTATAATTTATGGAAACTTCACATGTTAAAACTTGTCTGTAAATCTTAAGCAAATGATGACAAACTTGTTGTTATGATGTATTTTTTCCACTCCTTTGTTTACCTCTCCTTCGCCTAAAAAGCTGTGTCATGACCTCAGGTGGGTCACCGCTGGTTCTTTGCAAGTTATTCATATAGAGAATATTTTTAAGTGAGAATACAATAAGATTTCAAGGTTCCATTCGTGGACCGTTACTGTTTTCACTGTACACTAATGACCTGCCTAATGTATGTTGCGAGTTGAATGTGCAAATGTATGCCGATGATGCGGTCATCTTTGTACACAGGAAAAAGACTGAAATAATCAAATCTGATCCCCCCAGGGGAATACATCCACAAAAAACACACTGGACGCTGCACTAGGTCAGAAACCAGAGGAGACTGTGAAGTCCACCGCAGACGGACCACTTTTGGACAAAATGTACTCTCCAATAAAGGCAGCTCTTTGTGGAATAGCCTCCCAACTGAGATACGGGATTGTCCCACTCTCAATGGTTTTAAAGTTCAACTCAAAGAATGGTTGAGAAACAAACAGACGTGCAATCACCGCTAAATGCACTTTAATACAGGGGTATCTCCTATCGCACTTTATGTAGCTCTTTTATCTTCTACATTGTACTGCCATGTGGTTAATGCTTGTATATGCTGCTCATGCTCTTTCTGCATATCATGTATTTATTTTTTGCTATGTATATAAATATCATGTTCTTAAATGTTGTATGTGAGGGACTACGGATGGAAATGAGCTCAAAGCTAAAATCCGGCATATTTACATTTGAAGCATTGTTTGTTTAACATGTTCATCAATGTGCACTGTCCCTGTTCAAATAAACGATTAAATGAAAATGAAAATAAGAAAAAGCCTCAACCGAGGTAAGAGAAAAGCTAAACGTTCAACCAATTAAATGTAAACAAAAACAGAAAACAATCTGTGAGGGTAGAATTAAAAAAAACGTACAAACAAGCCAGAAAAAAATGAAATCGGAACAGAACATTTTACAAAAATGTGTCATGATTAAAAAATAAATCCCAAAGAAAAACTATCAAATTCTCACAAAATTCAGATCAAATTGAATAAAATACGTTATCTGAAAGAAATGTGATATACCCTGCTGTTTGAGCCCTCTAACTCCTCCATCTACATGAGGTCAGGGTGTAATTGGTGGCCAACTAACTAAGGCTTTGACATGAGCCGGTGTCAGAGAGCTGTTAAGGCAGATGGTGTGCAGGGAGATTGGATGCTCAAGCTGCTCGTCTCATCCCAAAGCCTCAAATTACTGTCTTATCTTTGCAGGTGGCCTAAATAATAAGAATCACTGTCACTGTGTGCATGGGGGGCAATACATATCCAGTAATATCTCACTAGGGGTAAAAAAAATAACCTAAATGCAGTTTAGCAAGGATAATACTTAGAAACAGTCACTGGTATAAAGCTAATAACCCTAAGATAAGTGTGTAAATAAAGTAGGTGAAAAGTGACAGTAACTTACGGAAATAGTAGGTAAGCTGATTTGATGATGATCTGATTTGTTTACAGATGTAAATCTTGCTGCTGAAAGGATAGTTGTTGTTTGATATTGTTAAATTCATTTAAAAGTAAATGAATAAAACTATGTGTTTTAAAACAATTAGATGCTACCATAGAGATTATTTTTTATCATTGCTTTATTTTTATTATTGCTTTTAGGATGTCTATCACCATCTGGCAAAGGGACTATCGATGAAAGCTAGCCTTTTGGCTAATTCAACTTTTACATGTTTTTAATATGTTGATTAAGGTACACCGTCCCTTGTTTTAAATACATCAATTCAATGTCTATGTTTTGTCTGGGTTTTTTTTCTATTGGCCCCAAAGTAAAGAGATGCATCAAAACATGAAACATATGAGAGAAGTCAGAAAAGAAATGAACACTACATGCGTATATCAGATGAATCCCTAAGATGCATGTTCCCAACAGGAAGTAACCACCAATAGAGGCTGACAGTAAAAATGCCTTTTTTAAATAATTGAAAAAACAAAAAATTGCAACATGAGAGTAAACCCAACAAAGTTACAGAAGTCACATGCTTCCTTTAAAACTGCTGTCATTCCTCTAGAGGGATTTGACAACAATAATTGGGATGATTTCCCCCTACAAATCCAGATTTCTGTCTTCACTGGGAAAACCCACAGGCTGCCTGCCCGGTGTAAACTCCGCAGAAAAACTCCCTGCCTTTCCTTTTCCAGACGCGCATGCTCGAGCCTGAAAAAAAGAAACGCGCATCAGCCGGTGCATTAGCGCGCGAACACACACGAGGGAAGCCCCTAATGGACAGCACCAGGAGCTGCCAAAACACCGGTGTGGGGTTTCCCATTTTCCCATGGAAAAGCGATCCATGTGTGCACTCTCAATGTTACATAATGAAAGTCCCGGTATCAATCAAGTGAGAGAACCATAACCGAAGTTCAAAATAGTATACCAACATATCTGAATATAGATCACGTGCTGTTATGTCCATGCACTCTATAGCAGATTTGTGCACCCATGGATTAAATACATTTCATGAGCTCTAGGTGAAATATTGTCATGTATATAAAGCCTATTATGTGTTTAAAAAGCCATGGCAGGCACCTGTCTGGCTGAGCAGTGAGCACACACAGCTGCTGCTTCCGTGTAGCTCCTCTCAACGCTGCGTCATCACCACAGCCTGCTGCATGTCCCACATTCAGGCCTGTACTGTACTGCCCCTGTGGAGAAAGAAATTACTACATCATTTCCTATAAATGCTCTATTTCTCAGCCTGGTGGCTGTTTATACTAAAGGGCTGGTCCCAGGCTTGTTTATCACATGATATTGGCTTTGTTATCAGGTCAATGAGTGTGTGTTGTTTGCAGGTTGTTTAATACGTTTATGATGCATAGTTGTATTTGATTGAGATAGCTTGCATTTTGCAAAATATGTCAAACTGCAGATTGATTTAAGATTTTGTTCACGAGCCCTATACTATATTTAAAGATACATATTATTATTATTATTACATTATTGTTATAATTTTCACTCATTATATGCTTATATACTGTATATGACACATTAATATACACTTTCTTTGATATATGTAAATAACAAAAAACACCTGCAAATATTAAACGTATGCAATAAGCAAAGTCTGCAGAAATGCCCCATTCTAAATTATTATTAAAAATAATTATAATAATAACATGGGGGTGACACACAGGTTAAGAGGCTCATTGATGTTATAGGGTCGTTCCCGTCTACGTGCTGTAAGACACCATAATCATCCCCATGTTGTTATAAACTTCCTTTTGCTTTCAACGGCGTGATTTCTCGGAAACAGGTCTATGGCAGAAAGCTACTGGCATCTGCGCATGCGCCTGCACACTGTAGAAAATATTAATCCTACCTAACTGGATTTTTATGTTTTTATTATAAGTGGATAATTTTCTGCCAATATGCAAAGATTAGATACATTGTTTACAGTGAAATTCATTCTTGTTGAAATATATTTCCGGATTAGAAACTAATACGAGTTGCTTGCACTGATAAGCGTTTTCTTATCAAACATGCACACTCCACTTTTTTTTTTTTTATTCTCGTGATCGACATGTTTTACAGCAGCCGGGGAAAACCCATGCTTTCGTCCTCTCCCTATAAAAGAGAGAGGCAGCTCTGTGAGGAGACTTAACGCGCTTCTGATCAAGACAGATCTCCAAGTGGACAACTCAAAGAAGAGGGGAAGCTTCATATTACTTTGGAAGAAACACTTAAACCAATCGAACTACTTTTCTGCATTTTTCCTCTTACGGATCATCATAGAACAACCAAATCTGTAAGTGATTTGATATCAATGTATAACTTGTGCTTGCTTGGCATGCCTTAGATTGAAACATTGTTATTACCGGGAGCTGCTTTTGATGATAAATATTGGAAATTTTGAATAAATTAACTGAAAGATAACTTTGCTAGTAGCTACAAACAAACACCTCAACGAATTTAGTGATGTTTGTATTTATTCGCATAGTATTTTTTGCGTTATTCTTGCACGTGGTGTGTACGAATTGCGCAAAGGACTTTTATTGATTCGCAGGATTTTTTTAATAGGGATGTTTTTTTATACCTTTTTGTCTGCTATCTATCGCATACATTCAGCATTGCACGAGGAGGTGTGTCTGCCCGCGCGAAGGGATCTTTGGAAACGCGCCTTTCCAGTGCCACCTGTGTGGATACAATTGACTTGCACAACTTTTTTTCAAACTTTTGGACTTCTAAATTAGTCCAAGTGGAATTTAAGACATTAATCATTTTAAAAGCACTACATGTTAAATCAGTACATGTTTTTTTTTGGTCTTTTGTGACATTCATAAGTAGCCTGACTCCTACACGCCCCCCCCCCCCCCCCCAGCCTGTCTGCCCCGGCCGTGAACCTCGCGCAGCCTCACGCGCGGCCAGCAGGCAGCAGTAAATCTAAAAGTTCAGGCAGATGTTGAAGTCGATTTCCTCTCACTGCTGTTGTATATCACACACTGCACTTCTTGTTTATCTAAAGACTCTTTTCCTCTGTTGATGCATATTTTAGGCAAACATGCCGGTAAAAAGGGAGAGGATGAGGCAATGGCTGGAGAAACAGATCGAGTTATGTACCGTCTCGGGTCTCAGCTGGGTGGATAAGGTGAGAAGTGAATTTTCTTCTGAAACAAATGTGATTGGTTCATGTCAATGTCATTTACTGAAAGCGTATTCAGCATATTGAGAGGAGTAGAAACAGACATTCTGAATGCAGCAGGGAAGTGATGTGACCTGCATGAGTTTTTTTTTTAATGTTGTTCCGAAGCTCACCACACAATATTTGCATGATACTCTTACAGTAGCTTGTTTGATGCACCAGCTGGGTTGCGTTTTGGTGGTGTGCTAAAAAAAAAAAAAAAACGTATAGCTGACAGTTTATTTAAAACATTTGGCAACTATGGTAACCGTTTAAACAGACTCTCCAAACAAAAGACACTGAGAGATAGTTGTAACCCAAGTTTGTCTCTTTCTCACAGATTTTCAAGCGTATTCTTTGTTGAACTAAAGAAAAATAACAATAATAAAAGTTTTTTGGTGTGCTGTGCAAAATATATGTTATGGCTATGCAATAGATAATTGTTAACGGTAACCTAATCTAAGTTAGATTCTCACTTAGATTGACAGCTACTTACATATTTGAAATGTTGTGTTGTGTAGTTTTTTTCTTTGAATCTTTGTTCCAACCTTTTGTACTTATTTTTTAGGATTCGAAAATGTTTTCAATTCCCTGGAAACATGCAGCCCGACACGGCTGGGAGATGGATAAGGACGCATGCCTGTTCAAAAAATGGGCACTCCACACAGGTGAGCAAGTTTGAATACACACCCTAACTTTGCACAGAATAACGCAAACCCTCTTCTTTTGTTTGGATGAACAATCATGAGACTAAACAAAATGTATTCTGCAGGAAAATACATTGAAGGTCAAGCCTGTGACCCCAAGACATGGAAAGCCAACTTCCGCTGTGCAATGAACTCACTGCCTGACATCGAGGAGGTGAAAGACAAGAGCATCAACAAAGGCCACCAAGCTGTGCGTGTCTTCAGGATGCTGCCTGTGTGCCCCAAATCTAGAGGTGAGAAAACTAACAAGAAGCCAGCAAGCATTTTTATATATAATTTCCATTGGTGTGAAGCCACTGCCGCATGCTGATTTGTTTTTTTACTTCACACATTGAGCTGTTTAAGTAATGAAAATGTCTTTCTTTCATCTACACAGTTAAACGAAGCAAGACAACGCAAACAAAGTCCAGAACGAAGGTAAATACTCCTGATATCTTGTGATTCGTAATAATTGTTGCATAGTAAAAGGTATTTTCACATTAAATATATATTAAAAAAATAGTCAGAGCTAGAAATAAAGCTGTAGATGTATTTTTTATCTTATGGGGAAATTATAAATCTCACAAAATGTAATTTCTATTTCAACAGAACGCGATCAAGATGGAGGAAGACTCAATCAGTACAGAGCCTTCGTCCACTCAGGAGAACAATGTGGACAGCACAGTGAAAAATGAGCAGACAGGTGAGGAAGAAACATATGGATAGTTGAGGAAGACACTTTAAACAATAGGATTTTCACTGGCATTCATTCAAAACTGTTGAACAAGTATATAGATTAGATAGACTATTATCTGGAGAATAACGTGTACTTAATGCTATTTTTTGCCATTTTTGCAGATTTTTCATTCCTGAATCCATCTGAAGTTCCTGATTGGTCTGTGTCATTTGAAATCGACTCCAGCTTTCCAAACACCTTCTGCCACAGATTTGAAGTTTCACCTGAGCACAGCTCCGGTAAGACAACAACACCAAACGCACTCTTGCTAATAAATGGTTTATGTAATAATGAAAGGTAGTGGAATGCTATCACAGCGCTGTACTCATCCTTCCCTTTTTTTCTCCTTCTCTCCTTGCTGTGATCTTCCAGATTACAACTCAACAGAAGATATCATCAATGTAAGCATGGCACCCACTCTCGCAAGCATGCATTTTTCATTGACAGGAATACCCATGTTTGTCTTAAGGTGCCTGTTTGGCTTGTGTAATAATTCCCACAACAATAAGATAAGACTGTTATGATTGGGAAAAGTCCAATTGCTCAAAATATTATGGCCATACTCAGTCCAGTGTTGCTCTTTTTTAGATTTGCCAAAAACTGGAGCAAGAATCCTGGCCGACATTCCCTTCAGACAGCATTGGGTTCCTGAGCGATGAAGCATACGCCAGTCCAGGAAGCCAGTGGAGTGAATCCTCCTCAGGTAAATGTTACTAGTTGATGGGTTGGATGCGGGTTAGGGTCTCAGCGATATTGCACATAGCCAAGAGACAGAATAACAAAAGAGTGTTCAAAACTAATGCAAAACCGTCTAAAATATTCTGACTTTAGGTCTATTTTAAGGGTAGAAAACACTACATTTCACACAATGTAACTCAGTAGCCTTTCTGCCTGATGTCTTTAAAGATTCCTGGTCATTCACCATGAAATGATAGGGATTTTATAATATGATGTATATTGTTCTAACCTATGATTTCCTTTGGTTGTTTTACAGCCGACGAGATAGAAGAAACCCCAAGCTATACCACATTGGGCTCAACCTACACAAATCGCACAGACGACCTCTGGTCCCCATTCCTGTAAACGAATTGAGATCTTCAGGATGGGATTGTGCTTTGACACTTTGGACTTTTAAAAAGCTTATCCTGTCCACCCCCCCTTCTCAGTGAATCACCCATCACCACCATCATGATCCCTCCATCCCAAATCAGAGATCTTTCTCCACCTCCATCAACCTTTTTGTACAGTTATTCAAGTGTTGTGTTTGGAGGAAGTCGCAAGCTGTTCATTTCTAATGTTGTTGGCTGGTTCAAGGCATTTTGGCGCTCAGTTTTTTGTCAGGAGTTCGTATGTGTGGACATGCGCAGGATCATACTCAGCTATGAATACACACAAGGGAAGCCAATGCTTACCTCTATAATGTAGTGGGATCAATATTTGACTTTGTAAAGTGTCAAATTCTAATAACTGCATAACATCCATTTTCCGTTATGTGCTCCTGTACATTTTAGTTTAAGGGATTAGAAATCATTTTAACAAACTTTTGGTGAAAGCTCTACTTTAATATATTACAGCCTTAAGTTCAGGAAGGAAAGTTGTACAAAGTTTCTGTAAATAGTTATTTTTGTTTGTGTGTGCTTTTTTCAGAAAATAAAAAATCTAAATGTGAATAAATGTGACTCTTTACTCTTTGTGTGTTTGTGTGCAGACAGTGAGATAAATGATTCTGACTAGATGTTAAAGTCAAAACATTTCCTCACATTGCAATGTATGTCTCTTGGTCTTAATCAGTATAATAAACTGTATATGATATATATCCTAACTTAAATCCGAAAACAGTTTTAAAAAGCTCAGATATCTCTTATCAATACTCCGTTTGTAACAAGTTAAACTGGATTTTATATTTGTTGCTAACCTAAAACAAACCAATACAATCTATTTTATGTGCGGTTCAATTAAGAACAAGAGTTTTTGTGTATCTCACGAGGTATTTTCACATAAGGAATAGGAACGAGTTACATCAAATGTTTTTCTTTCCCATGGGGTTCCCCTATAATTCTACATATTTTTGAGGAAATAATGTAGTTGTGTAACACTTTCGCTATGAAAGTGGACATTACTCAGCGTTAAAAATACCACAAATAGCAATAATAACAGAGAAGGGTGTGAGGAGTTAAGCCCAGGTTTTGATACATTTGATAAATATGTCTGCATGTTTGTGGCAGCTTCATAACAAACCACTGGGCTAGCAGGAGAGATGACATTCTTTTAATTCATCACATCAATCTTTTCAGGTGTTGCTTATTACTGTAAACTGCGTAAGGAGACTTGGAAAAAACACTTCAAAGATAAAAATGTGATCATAACAACAAGTGCTCTCCAAACAAAGAAACAACCTTAAAGTCTGGATTAAGGTTTGTTTTTGAAGTAAAACTACATAACATCCTTTACATTTTCAGATTGAAAGTAAAAATTGGCATGGGTTGTAGCCACAGTTGTAGACAGGGTTGCAGCCAGAATTGAAGAATTACTGAGGTTTTGAGACCAAGCCCCCTCAATTCACTCGTAGGCTTAATCTCATCCAGGTTGTGGTTAAACAACTTTATAAATGTCTGTAGCCGGATCTGTGTTTACAAGGACAGTTAGCAGCCCAACCTGTTTTACACACACATTAGAAATGATTTGCGGAGGTAAAGGGAGGTGGGCTTTTTACTAAAAGATACATTATTTATCTACATTTTAATTTAAAAATGTGTTTTATTTCATCACTCACAGACACAGGAAAAAGTAAAAAGCAGTATCACTTCAGAAATGTATAGTTTATTATCAAATATTTATAATAGCAGCACACAGTACACTTCATTAAATGATAGAGCCTTTGTGATCAAACCATAACTCCAACATAAAGCATCCTCTTGATTGAAAGTGTTATTTGAAAAACACATATTTACTGTTAAACTGCATTGACTCAGCGGCTAACTTTCTGGCTAAATAATAATTTACTAATCCCATAGAAGTCAGGTTGTTTGTCCTATTACTATTAAGTCCAATCAAAATATCAGGTCAAGTGAACATCGATGGATGAAAAAAAAAAGCTGAATTATTTCTTCATTAACCCTTTTTGTAGTTATTTATCTCTGAAAATAAAGACATGTTGACGAGCTTGTGTCCTGAGGTTGGTTAACTGTAGACCGGAAACACTTGAAATAGCGGATGTGACACTCTTTAAACACTGACCTAAGAACACATTTCTTTACTGGATGCCCATCAATTGTTGCGGAAAATATATTACCACAATTCCCACGAACTGTCTCCTTTTAAGTTTCAAGCATTTCCTTCACCGACGGCCATCATATTTTCTTCTTTCTTCTTCCTTCTTCTGCTTCAGACGAAGAGGTTTTCTGTTAGAAAGCAGAACAAAGGGATCATTATTATATTTCTGCCTTATTGAAAATATTCCTATTTGTGGAACACATCTTTTATCTTTTCATTGTACTTGACATACGTTTGGTAGCAACTAAAAGCAGCTAAGCAAAAGAAGAATTCCCATTTCTTTCATTTTACAAAACAATCAAACATCAGAAATGCATTTAAACGGTCTGGCAGATTTGGTTGCATCAGTAAATCTGAAAACTAAACAAAAGGAAGAAGACAGAAAAGAAACTCTAAGGAAAGTTGCAAGGATGTAACAAATAATCAATGGAAAGTGTAGACCTGTGTTCATCAAAAAGAATCAAGACAAAGAAAAGGTGGAGGTTTTAGATTACATTTTGAAAGTAGCAGCACAAAACTTAATGCCAACATGAATTCAAAAGTCAAGTAGTTTAGTTGAACAGTTTACTTAAACTCCTTACATTTTATAGATATACATTTATTAATATGAAGATATATGAAAATGTGTATGTATCCAGGTTTTTGCATAGATTAAATCAATGTTTTTTTCTTAATACAAGTTGTATTAATTGTGCAACCACACAAATGCCTAATTTCTTCAGGAAGATTCGGCAAAAATAAAATGTATATATTTTAGTTTTTTAGTTAATGGAAGATAAAAAAGAAGATAAATAAAAGTGAGTGGACAAGCTTTACATGTGTGTGTATACCGTGCTACATATGTGTATAGTAGGTCTGTTGTGATTATGTAGTCCGCATGTTTTTTTAAACCTAGCACAACAAGTAAGTACATTTGAGTTTGGTAGATTATTTATTTGGTGTAACAATGCTTCTTGGCAATACATCTTAAACAGTTTGAAAGCTTGTCTATTTCTCTTTTAAATGGTGCCACATTTGTGAGGAACATGCATTAGTGCAGGGGTGTCAAACTCAAGGCCCGGGTCCAAATCCGGCCCGCGACTTCATTTTATGTGGCCCACAAGAGCTTGAAAAGAATATAATATGTTTATTATACGGTTACGTGCCACTTTACAGTGTAAAGTGGCACGTAACCGTATAATAAACATATTATATTCTTTTCAAGCTCTTGTGGGCCACATAAAATGAAGTCGCGGGCCGGATTTGGACCCGGGCNAAAAGTAGGACATTGTTTAGATACCTCAAATCACTTGTACTTCACAATAGACCAACGTAGAGAAAGACTGTATGTATTTCAGATAAGATACATCTGTGTTGATCCCCGTAGGGAAATACAGGTGTCTTAGAGGCATTTGTGAAGCAGTAAACATAAGACTTGATTAGAGAGATTTGGATAATACCAAAATTAATCTCTGATTTTGGATTCCTTGTTCAACTTGGAGCAATGAAAGAACAACAAAGCTTACTCTACGAATTCAAGGTAATTCCTGTCGAGTAACTGATAAACAAAAGCTCTTTTAGGGGATAAAGTATTCCTTTAAGGACTTTCATGTGCGGTGCTTGAAATGGTATTACCCTTGAACTACACCCAGTCTGAAACACTCCCAACCACGAGTATAGCATTAGGTATTTTCCCTTTGACCAATGTGATGTTTGAACATCCCTGGCCTACCGTAGTGACTCCTAGAAACCCTATGATGTTCTTAATTCCTAATAAACAACAACAAGAACCCAATGACCCCTGGAACCTCCACAAGGAACTTAGTTAGACCAAAAACGACTGGCTCAGTTTACAAAGTATATGCACACACACACTAACACACACACTAACACACACACTAACACACCCATAACTATCTATATCTCACTTGAACACCACCAAAATAATCCAATCATGGACAAACCACAGTGTGTGTGTGTGCTGCGGCTTTCAGCATCCTCGCTGTTGTACATCAGTCGAATGCTGGCCGAGCTCGGATTTACAGCCACTGCCAAATACATACAAACACACACACACACACATTAACACACACTAATGCACAACAAAAAAACACACCTCCTTCTGTAGTGTACAGCGGCCACCGCAGATAAGCTCAAATAAACAACAGACCTGGAAAAATAAATCCACCTCCCTCTCTCTCTCTCCCTGGGGAGGAGAGAGAGAGGGCATCCAAAGAACGCCGCCTGTTTCTATAAAGCTTCTTGACATCACACACACCACACACACACACACACACACACACACACACACACACACACACACACACCACACAATCAGCGATACAAATAAGAAAGAGAGAGGGAGGTACAGTTCCACAGGGAGGAATCACCTCTTCTATCGCTGCACACACTCCTTTTATCTACTGGCTAATGAGGAGCAGATATACACACACTCACAAACAAGCACACACACTTAAGAACCTACGGACACACACATACACACTGCAGAAACTAAACACACAAACACACACGTCCTCAGGACTGTGGTTTCGTCAGACCATCTCTCAGCAAGTGTCCCACTTTCAAAACTATGAACCGCTGCTTACATCATTATGTAACGCTGAGTGTGTGTGTGTGTGTGTGTGTGTGTGTGTGTGTGTGTGTGTGTGTGTGTGTGTGTGTGTGTGTGTGTGTGTGTGTGTGTGTGTGTGTGTGTGTGTGTGTGTGTGTGTGTGTGTGTGTGTGTGTGTGTGTGTGTGTGTGTGTGTGTGTGTGTGTGTGTGTGTGTGTAGTACGTAGTACGTACGTACGTACGTACGTACGTACGTACCTACGT